>NW_027467782.1:65224873-65282055 GCF_004210375.1 Tachypleus tridentatus | reverse complement strand
AGTGCTAACGTTGCCAAGGCACTGTTCATCTCACCACATTGGTGGCAGCTAGTATTAACGTTGCCAAAGGCTGTTCGCCTCACCACATTAATTAGCAACTAGTGCTAACGTTGCCAAGGCTGTTCACACTCACCATTAATTGGTGGGACTGGTGCTAACGTTGCCAAAACTCTTCATCTCACCACGTTAATTGGCAACTAGTGCTAACGTTGCCAAAACTCTTCATCTCACCACATTGATTGGCAACTGGTGCTAACGTTGCCAAGGCTGTTCACTTCACCACGTTGGTGGCAGCTAGTGCTAACGTTGCCAAAGGCTCTTCATCTCACCACATTAATTGGTAACTGGTACTAACGTTGCCAAACTCTTCATCTCACCACGTTGAATTGGCAACTGAGTGCTAACGTTGCCAAAACTCTTCACTTCACCACATTGGTGGTAACTGGTGCTAACGTTGCCAAGGCTCTTCATCTCACTCACATTAATTAGCAACTAGTACTAACGTTGCCAAAGGCTGTTCACTTCGCCACATTAGTTGGTAACTAGTGCTAACGTTGCCAAACTCTATTCACTTCACCACGTTAATTGGCAACTGGTACTAACGTTGCCAAGGCTGTTCACTTCACCACATTGATTGGCAGCTAGTGCTAACGTTGCCAAGACTCTTCATCTCACCACATTGGTGTAGCTGGTGCTAACGTTGCCAAAGACTGTTCATCTCACCACATTAATTGGCAGCTGGTGCTAACGTTACCAAAACTGTTCACTTCACCACATTAATTAGCAGCTAGTGCTAACGTTGCCAAAACTGTTCATCTCACCACGTTAATTAGCAGCTAGTACTAACGTTGCCAAGGCTGTTCACTTCACCACATTAATTGGTAACTGGTGCTAACGTTACCAAAGCTGTTCACTCACCCGCATTAATTGGTAACTAGTGCCAACGTTGCCAAGGCTGTTCATCTCACCACATTGGTGTGATTGGTGCTAGCGTTGCCAAGGGCTCTTCACTCACCCACATTGGTGGCGGCTGGTGCTAACGTTGCCAAGACTGTTCACTTCACCACATTAATTGGCAACTAGTGCTAACGTTGCCAAGGCTCTTCATCTCACCACATTGATTAGTAAAGCAGTGCTAACGTTGCCAAGGCTGTTCATCTCACCACGTTGGTTAGCAGCTAGTGCCTCAACGTTGCCAAAGGCTCTTCACTTCACCACATTGGTGGCAGCTAGTGCTAACGTTGCCAAGCTCTTCATCTCACCACATTGGTGGCAGCTAGTACTAACGTTACCAAGGCTGTTCATCTCTCACCACATTGGTGGCAGCTGGTACTAACGTTACCAAGAGCTGTTCACTTCACCACATTGGTAGTAATTGGGTACTAACGTTGCCAAAACTCTTCATCTCACCACGTTAATTAGCAACTGGTACTAACGTTGCCAAAGGCTGTTCACTTCACCACATTAATTAGCAACTGGTACTAACGTTGCCAAACTCTTCATCTCACCACATTGATTGGTAACTAGGTACTAACGTTACCAAAGCTGTTCATCTTCACCACGTTAATTAGCAGCTGGTACTAACGTTGCCAAAACTGTTCATTCACCACATTAATTGGCAACTGGTGCTAATGTTGCCAAGGCTGTTCGTCTCACCCGTTGATTAGCAGCTAGGTGCTAACGTTGCCAAAGCTGTTCATCTCACCACGCATTAATTAGCAGCTAGTACCAACGTTGCCAAGGCTGTTCACTTCACCACGTTAATTGGTAACTAGTACTAACGTTGCCAAAACTGTTCACTTCACCACATTAATTGGTAACTAGTGCTAACGTTACCAAAGGCTGTTCACTTCACCACATTAATTAGCAACTGGTGCTAACGTTGCCAAAACTCTTCATCTCACCACGTTAATTAGCTGACTAGTGCTAACGTTGCCAAAGCTGTTCACTTCACCACATTAATTGGTAACTGGTGCTAACGTTGCCAAACTGTTCACTTCACGCACATTGATTGGTAACTGGTACGCTAGCGTTGCCAAAACTGTTCGTCTCACCACGTTGGTGGCGAAGCTAACGGTACTAACGTTGCCAAAACTCTTCATCTCACCACGATTAATTAGCAACTGGTACTTCAACGTTACCAAGACTGTTCATCTCACCACATTGATTGTGACTAGTGCTAACGTTACCAAAGCTATTCACTTCACCACATTAATTAGTGGCTGGTGCTAACGTTGCCAAAACTGTTCACTTCACCACATTGGTGGTAACTGGTACTAACGTTGCCAACTGTTCATCTCACCACATTGGTGTGCAATTGGTACTAACGTTGCCAAAAACTCTTCACTTCACCATTGGTGGCAGCTAGTACTTAACGTTACCAAAACTGTTCACTTCACCACATTAATTGAGTAACTGGTGCTAACGTTGCCAAAACTGTTCATCTCACCACATTAATTGGCAAGCTAGTACTAACGTTGCCAAAACTGTTCACTTCACCACGTTAATTGGCAAGCTAGGTACTAACGTTACCAAAACTGTTCACTTCACCGCATTGGTGGCAGCTAGTGCTAACGTTACCAGACTGTTCATCTCACCACGTTAATTGGCAACTGAGTGCTAATGTTGCCAAAACTCTTCATCTCACCACATTAATTGGCAGCTAGTGCCAACGTTACCAAAGACTGTTCATCTCACCACATTGATTGGCAGCTAAGTGCTAACGTTACCAAAACTGTTCACTTCACCACGTTAATTAGCAACTGGTACTAACGTTGCCAAAGGCTGTTCATCTCACCACATTAATTAGCAGCTAGTGCTAACGTTACCAAAGGCTCTTCATCTCACCACGTTGGTTGGCAACTAGTGCTAACGTTGCCAAGGCTGTTCATCTCACCACATTGGTGGCAACTAAGTACTAACGTTGCCAAAGGCTGTTCATCTCACCACATTAATTGCAGCTAGTACGCTAACGTTACCAAAACTGTTCATCTCACCACGTTAATTGGCAACTGGTGCTAACGTTGCCAAGACTGTTCATCTCACCACGTTAATTAGCAGCTGGTGCTAACGTTACCCAAACTGTTCACTTCACCACATTGATGGTAACTGGTACTAACGTTGCCAAAACTGTTCACTTCACCACATTGGTGGTAGTAACTGGGTACTAACGTTGCCAAAACTGTTCACTTCACCACATTAATTAGCAGCTAGTACTGGCGTTGCCAAGACTCTTCACTTCACCACATTAATTGGCAACTAGTGCTAACGTTGCCAAGACTGTTCACTTCACCACATTGGATTGGTAACTGGTGCTAACGTTGCCAAAACTGTTCACCACATTGGTGAGTAACTGGTGCTAACGTTGCCAAAGCTGTTCACTTCACCACATTAATTGTAACTAGTGCTAACGTTGCCAAGACTCTTCATCTCACCACGTTGGTGGCAACTGGTACTAGCGTTACCAAAACTGTTCATCTCACCACATTAATTAGTAAGCTAGTACTAACGTTGCCAAAAGCTGTTCATCTCACCATATTGATTAGCCAGGCTAGTACTAACGTTGCCAAAGGCTGTTCACTTCATTTGCATTGGTTGGCTAATAGTTCTAACGTTGCCAAAACTGTTCATCTCACCACATTAATTAGCAACTAGTACTAACGTTACCAAAACTGTTCACCTCACCACATTAATTAGCAACTAGTACTAACGTTACCAAAACTGTTCACCTCACCACATTAATTAGTAACTAAGTACTAACGTTACCAAAACTGTTCATATCTCACCACATTAATTAGCAACTAGTACTAACGTTACCAAAACTCTTCATCTCACCACATTAATTAGCGAAAGCTAGTACTAACGTTACCAAAACTGTTCACTTCACCACATTAATTAGCAAGCTAGTACTAACGTTACCAAAGACTCTTCATCTCACCACATTAATTAGCAACTAGTACTAACGTTACCAAAACTCTTCATCTCACCACGTTAATTGGCAGCTGGTACTAACGTTACCAAAGGCTCTTCATCTCACCACATTGGTGGCAACTGGTGCTAACGTTACCAAAACTGTTCATCTCACCACATTGGTGGTAACTGGTACTAACGTTGCCAAAGGCTGTTCACTTCACCACATTGGTAGTAAACTTAGTGCTAACGTTGCAAAACTGTTCACTTCACCACATTGGTGGCAACTAAGTGCTAACGTTGCCAAAACTGTTCACCTCACCACATTAATTGTGTAACTGGTACCAACGTTGCAAAAACTCTTCATTCACCACATTAATTGGCAACTAGGTGCTAACGTTGCCAAAGGCTCTTCATCTCACCACGTTAATTAGCAGCTAGTACTAACGTTACCAAAACTGTTCACTTCACCACATTGTGCAACTAGTGCCAACGTTGCCAAGACTCTTCATCTCACCGCATTGGTGGTAACTGGTACTAACGTTGCCAAAACTCTTCATCTCACCACATTAATTGGCAACTAGGTGCTAACGTTGCCAAAACTCTTCATCTCACCACATTGGTAACTGGTAATTGCGCGTTGCCAAAGACTCTTCATCTCAATTACATTGATTAGCAACTAGTGCTAAACGTTGCCAAGACTGTTCACTTCACCGCATTGGTTGAGTAACTGGTGCTAACGTTGCCAAGAGCTCTTCACTTCACCACATTGGTGGTAACTAGTACTAACGTTACCAAAACTGTTCACTTCACCACATTAATAGCAAGCTAGTACCAACGTTACCAAACTCTTCATCTCACCACATTAATTAGCAACTAGTACTAACGTTACCAAAACTGTTCATCTCACCACATTAATTAGCAACTAGTACTAACGTTACCAAAACTCTTCACTTCACCACATTAATTAGCAACTAGTACTAACGTTACCAAAACTGTTCATCTCACCACATTAATTAGCAACTAGTACTAACGTTACCAAAGGCTGTTCACTTCACCACATTGATTGGTAACTAGTGCTAACGTTACCAAAACTGTTCACTTCACCACATTAATTGGTAACTAGTACTAACGTTACCAAAACTGTTCATCTCACCACATTAATTAGCAATTAGTACTAACGTTACCAAAACTCTTCACTTCACCACATTAATTGGCAGCTAGTGCTAACGTTGCCAAAACTGTTCACTTCACCACATTAATTGGCAACTAGTACTAACGTTGCCAAGGCTCTTCATCTCACCACATTAATTAGCAACTGGTACTAACGTTGCCAAAGGCTGTTCATCTCACCACATTAATTAGCAGCTGGTGCTAACGTTGCCAAGGCTCTTCACTTCACCACATTAATTAGCAGCTGGTACTAACGTTACCAAAACTCTTCATCTCACCACATTAATTAGCAACTAGTACTAACGTTGCCAAAACTGTTCATCTCACCACATTAATTGGCAACTAGTACTAACGTTGCCAAAGGCTGTTCACTTCACCACATTAATTGGCAATTAGTACTAACGTTACCAAAACTCTTCATCTCACCACATTAATTAGCAACTAGTACTAACGTTACCAAAAGCTGTTCACTTCACCGCATTAATTAGCAGTTAGTGCTAACGTTGCCAAAACTCTTCATCTCACCACATTAATTGGTAACTGGTACTAACGTTACCAAAACTGTTCACTTCACCCATTAATTGGCAACTGGTGCTAACGTTGCCAAGACTGTTCATCTCACCACATTGGTGTAGCAACTAGTGCTAACGTTGCCAAAACTGTTCATCTCACCACATTAATTAGCAGCTAGTACTAACGTTGCCAAGGCTGTTCATCTCACCACATTAATTAGCAACTAGTACTAACGTTGCCAAAACTGTTCACTTCACCACGTTAATTGGTAACTGGTGCTAACGTTGCCAAAACTGTTCACTTCACCACATTAATTGGTAACTAGTTCTAACGTTGCCAAGGCTGTTCACTTCACCACATTGGTGGCAACTAGTGCTAACGTTGCCAAAGACTCTTCATCTCACCACATTAATTAGCAGCTAGTACTAACGTTGCCAAAACTGTTCACTTCACCACATTAATTAGTAACTAGTACTAACGTTACCAAAACTGTTCACTTCACCACATTAATTGGTAACTAGTACTAACGTTGCCAAAACTGTTCATCTCACCACATTAATTGGCAACTAGTACTAACGTTACCAAAACTCTTCATCTCACCACATTAATTAGCAACTAAGTGCTAACGTTACCAAAACTGTTCATCTCACCACATTAATTAGCAACTAGTACTAACGTTACCAAAGCTGTTCACTTCACCACATTAATTGGTAACTGGTACTAACGTTACCAAAACTGTTCACTTCACCACATTAATTAGTAACTAGTACTAACGTTACCAAAACTGTTCATCTCACCACATTAATTAGCAATTAGTACTAACGTTACCAAAACTCTTCACTTCACCACATTAATTAGCAGCTAGTACTAACGTTACCAAAACTGTTCACTTCACCACATTAATTAGTAACTAGTACTAACGTTACCAAAACTGTTCATCTCACCACATTAATTGCAACTAGTACTAACGTTACCAAAACTGTTCACTTCACCACATTAATTGGCAACTAGTACTAACGTTACCAAAACTGTTCACTTCACCACATTAATTCAAGCAACTAGTACTAACGTTACCAAAACTGTTCATCTCACCACATTAATTAGCAACTAGTACTTATGTTACCAAAACTCTTCATCTCACCACATTAATTAGCAACTGGTGCTAACGTTACCAAAACTGTTCATCTCACCACATTAATTAGCAACTAGTACTAACGTTACCAAAACTGTTCACTTCACCACATTAATTAGCAACTAGTGCTAACGTTACCAAAACTGTTCATCTCACCACATTAATTAGCAACTAGTACTAACGTTGCCAAAACTCTTCATCTCACCACATTAATTAGCAACTAGTACTAACGTTACCAAAACTGTTCATCTCACCACATTAATTAGCAACTAGTACTAACGTTACCAAAACTGTTCATCTCACCACATTAATTAGCAACTAGTACTAACGTTGCCAAAACTGTTCATCTCACCACATTAATTAGCAACTAGTACTAACGTTACCAAAACTGTTCATCTCACCACATTAATTAGCAACTAGTACTAACGTTGCCAAAGGCTGTTCACTTCACCACATTAATTAGTAACTGGTACTAACGTTACCAAAACTGTTCACTTCACCACATTAATTAGTAACTAGTACTAACGTTGCCAAAACTGTTCACTTCACCACATTAATTAGCAACTAGTACTAACGTTACCAAAACTCTTCACTTCACCACATTAATTAGCAACTAGTACTAACGTTACCAAAACTGTTCACTTCACCCATTGGTAGTAACTAGTACTAACGTTACCAAAACTGTTCACCACATTAATTAGTAACTAGTACTAACGTTACCAAAACTGTTCACTTCACCACATTAATTAGCAACTAGTACTAACGTTACCAAAACTCTTCATCTCACCACATTAATTAGTAACTAGTACTAACGTTACCAAAACTGTTCACTTCACCACATTAATTAGCAACTAGCCCTAACGTTACCAAAACTGTTCATCTCACCATATTAATTAGCAACTAGCCCTAACGTTACCAAAACTGTTCACTTCATTACATTAATTAGTAACTAGTACTAACGTTACCAAAACTGTTCATCTCACCACATTAATTAGCAACTAGTACTAACGTTACCAAAACTGTTCACCTCACCACATTAATTAGCAACTAGTACTAACGTTACCAAAACTGTTCACCTCACCACATTAATTAGTAACTAGTACTAACGTTACCAAAACTCTTCATCTCACCACATTAATTAGCAACTAGTACTAACGTTACCAAAACTCTTCATCTCACCACGTTAATTAGCAACTGGTACTAACGTTACCAAAACTGTTCACTTCACCACATTAATTAGCAACTAGTACTAACGTTACCAAAACTCTTCATCTCACCACATTAATTAGTAACTAGTACTAACGTTGCCAAAACTCTTCATCTCACCACATTAATTAGCAACTAGTACTAACGTTGCCAAAGGCTGTTCATCTCACCACATTAATTAGTAACTAGTACTAACGTTACCAAAACTGTTCATCTCACCACATTAATTAGTAACTAGTGCTAACGTTACCAAAACTGTTCACTTCACCACATTAATTAGCAACTAGTGCTAACGTTACCAAAACTGTTCACTTCACCACATTAATTAGCAACTAGTACTAACGTTACCAAAACTCTTCATCTCACCACATTAATTAGCAACTAGTACTAACGTTACCAAAACTGTTCACCTCACCACATTAATTAGTAACTAGTACTAACGTTACCAAAACTCTTCACTTCACCACATTAATTAGCAACTAGTACTAACGTTACCAAAACTCTTCATCTCACCACATTAATTAGCAACTAGTACTAACGTTACCAAAACTGTTCACCTCACCACATTAATTAGCAACTAGTACTAACGTTACCAAAACTCTTCATCTCACCACATTAATTAGCAACTAGTACTAACGTTACCAAAACTGTTCATCTCACCACATTAATTAGTAACTAGTACTAACGTTACCAAAACTGTTCATCTCACCACATTAATTAGCAACTAGTACTAACGTTACCAAAACTGTTCATCTCACCACATTAATTAGTAACTAGTACTAACGTTACCAAAACTCTTCATCTCACCACATTAATTAGCAACTAGTACTAACGTTACCAAAACTGTTCATCTCACCACATTAATTAGCAACTAGTACTAACGTTACCAAAACTCTTCATCTCACCACATTAATTAGCAACTAGTACTAACGTTACCAAAACTGTTCATCTCACCACATTAATTAGCAACTAGTACTAACGTTACCAAAACTCTTCATCTCACCACATTAATTAGTAACTAGTACTAACGTTACCAAAACTGTTCATCTCACCACATTAATTAGTAACTAGTGCTAACGTTACCAAAACTCTTCATCTCACCACATTAATTAGCAACTAGTACTAACGTTACCAAAACTCTTCATCTCACCATATTAATTAGCAACTAGTACTAACGTTACCAAAACTCTTCATCTCACCACATTAATTAGTAACTAGTACTAACGTTACCAAAACTCTTCACTTCACCACATTAATTAGCAACTAGTACTAACGTTACCAAAACTCTTCATCTCACCACATTAATTAGTAACTAGTACTAACGTTACCAAAACTCTTCACTTCACCACATTAATTAGCAACTAGTACTAACGTTACCAAAACTCTTCATCTCACCACATTAATTAGCAACTAGTACTAACGTTACCAAAACTGTTCATCTCACCACATTAATTAGCAACTAGTACTAACGTTACCAAAACTCTTCATCTCACCACATTAATTAGTAACTAGTACTAACGGTACCAAAACTGTTCATCTCACCACATTAATTAGCAACTAGTACTAACGTTACCAAAACTCTTCATCTCACCACATTAATTAGTAACTAGTACTAACGTTACCAAAACTGTTCATCTCACCACATTAATTAGTAACTAGTACTAACGTTACCAAAACTCTTCATCTCACCACATTAATTAGCAACTAGTACTAACGTTACCAAAACTCTTCATCTCACCACATTAATTAGTAACTAGTACTAACGTTACCAAAACTCTTCACTTCACCACATTAATTAGCAACTAGTACTAACGTTACCAAAACTCTTCATCTCACCACATTAATTAGCAACTAGTACTAACGTTACCAAAACTCTTCATCTCACCACATTAATTAGCAACTAGTACTAACGTTACCAAAACTGTTCATCTCACCACATTAATTAGCAACTAGTACTAACGTTACCAAAACTCTTCATCTCACCACATTAATTAGCAACTAGTACTAACGTTACCAAAACTCTTCATCTCACCACATTAATTAGCAACTAGTACTAACGTTACCAAAACTGTTCATCTCACCACATTAATTAGCAACTAGTACTAACGTTACCAAAACTCTTCACCTCACCACATTAATTAGCAACTAGTACTAACGTTACCAAAACTCTTCATCTCACCACATTAATTAGCAACTAGTACTAACGTTACCAAAACTGTTCATCTCACCACATTAATTAGCAACTAGTACTAACGTTACCAAAACTCTTCATCTCACCACATTAATTAGCAACTAGTACTAACGTTACCAAAACTCTTCATCTCACCACATTAATTAGCAACTAGTACTAACGTTACCAAAACTCTTCATCTCACCATTAATTAGCAACTAGTACTAACGTTACCAAAACTCTTCATCTCACCACATTAATTAGCAACTAGTACTAACGTTACCAAAACTGTTCATCTCACCACATTAATTAGCAACTAGTACTAACGTTACCAAAACTCTTCATCTCACCACATTAATTAGCAACTAGTACTAACGTTACCAAAACTCTTCATCTCACCACATTAATTAGCAACTAGTACTAACGTTACCAAAACTCTTCATCTCACCACATTAATTAGCAACTAGTACTAACGTTACCAAAACTCTTCATCTTCACCACATTAATTAGCAACTAGTACTAACGTTACCAAAACTGTTCACCTCACCACATTAATTAGCAACTAGTACTAACGTTACCAAAACTCTTCATCTCACCACATTAATTAGCAACTAGTACTAACGTTACCAAAACTGTTCACTTCACCACATTAATTAGTAACTAGTACTAACGTTACCAAAACTGTTCATCTCACCACATTAATTAGCAACTAGTACTAACGTTACCAAAACTCTTCATCTCACCACATTAATTAGCAACTAGTACTAACGTTACCAAAACTGTTCACCTCACCACATTAATTAGTAACTAGTACTAACGTTACCAAAACTGTTCACCTCACCACATTAATTAGCAACTAGTACTAACGTTACCAAAACTGTTCATCTCACCACATTAATTAGCAACTAGTACTAACGTTACCAAAACTGTTCACCTCACCACATTAATTAGTAACTAGCCCTAACGTTACCAAAACTCTTCATCTCACCACATTAATTAGCAACTAGTACTAACGTTACCAAAACTGTTCACTTCACCACATTAATTAGTAACTAGTACTAACGTTACCAAAACTGTTCACCTCACCACATTAATTAGCAACTAGTACTAACGTTACCAAAACTGTTCACTTCACCACATTAATTAGTAACTAGTACTAACGTTACCAAAACTGTTCACCTCACCACATTAATTAGCAACTAGTACTAACGTTACCAAAACTCTTCATCTCACCACATTAATTAGCAACTAGTACTAACGTTACCAAAACTGTTCACTTCACCACATTAATTAGCAACTAGTACTAACGTTACCAAAACTGTTCATCTCACCACATTAATTAGCAACTAGTACTAACGTTACCAAAACTGTTCACTTCACCACATTAATTAGCAACTAGTACTAACGTTACCAAAACTGTTCACTTCACCACATTAATTAGCAACTAGTACTAACGTTACCAAAACTCTTCATCTCACCACATTAATTAGTAACTAGTACTAACGTTACCAAAACTCTTCACTTCACCACATTAATTAGCAACTAGTACTAACGTTACCAAAACTCTTCATCTCACCACATTAATTAGCAACTAGTACTAACGTTACCAAAACTCTTCATCTCACCACATTAATTAGCAACTAGTACTAACGTTACCAAAACTGTTCACTTCACCACATTAATTAGCAACTAGTACTAACGTTACCAAAACTATTCACCTCACCACATTAATTAGCAACTAGTACTAACGTTACCAAAACTGTTCACCTCACCACATTAATTAGCAACTAGTACTAACGTTACCAAAACTGTTCATCTCACCACATTAATTAGCAACTAGTACTAACGTTACCAAAACTCTTCATCTCACCACATTAATTAGCAACTAGTACTAACGTTACCAAAACTGTTCACCTCACCACATTAATTAGCAACTAGTACTAACGTTACCAAAACTGTTCACCTCACCACATTAATTAGCAACTAGTACTAACGTTACCAAAACTGTTCATCTCACCACATTAATTAGCAACTAGTACTAACGTTACCAAAACTCTTCATCTCACCACATTAATTAGCAACTAGTACTAACGTTACCAAAACTGTTCACCTCACCACATTAATTAGCAACTAGTACTAACGTTACCAAAACTGTTCACCTCACCACATTAATTAGCAACTAGTACTAACGTTACCAAAACTGTTCACCTCACCACATTAATTAGCAACTAGTACTAACGTTACCAAAACTGTTCACCTCACCACATTAATTAGCAACTAGTGCTAACGTTACCAAAACTCTTTATCTCACCATATTAATTAGCAACTAGTACTAACGTTACCAAAACTCTTCATCTCACCACATTAATTAGCAACTAGTACTAACGTTACCAAAACTGTTCATCTCACCACATTAATTAGCAACTAGTACTAACGTTACCAAAACTGTTCATCTCACCATATTAATTAGCAACTAGTACTAACGTTACCAAAACTCTTCATCTCACCATATTAATTAGCAACTAGTACTAACGTTACCAAAACTGTTCATCTCACCACATTAATTAGCAACTAGTACTAACGTTACCAAAACTCTTCATCTCACCACATTAATTAGCAACTAGTACTAACGTTACCAAAACTGTTCATCTCACCACATTAATTAGCAACTAGTACTAACGTTACCAAAACACTTCATCTCACCACATTAATTGGCAACTAGTACTAACGTTACCAAAACTCTTCATCTCACCACATTAATTAGCAACTAGTACTAACGTTACCAAAACTGTTCACCTCACCACATTAATTAGTAACTAGTACTAACGTTACCAAAACTGTTCATCTCACCACATTAATTAGCAACTAGTTCTAACGTTACCAAAACTCTTCATCTTACCACATTAATTAGCAACTAGTACTAACGTTACCAAAACTGTTCACCTCACCACATTAATTAGCAACTAGTACTAACGTTACCAAAACTCTTCATCTCACCACATTAATTAGCAACTAGTACTAACGTTACCAAAACTGTTCACTTCACCACATTAATTAGTAACTAGTACTAACGTTACCAAAACTGTTCACCTCACCACATTAATTAGCAACTAGTACTAACGTTACCAAAACTCTTCATCTCACCACATTAATTAGCAACTAGTACTAACGTTACCAAAACTGTTCACTTCACCACATTAATTAGTAACTAGTACTAACGTTACCAAAACTGTTCATCTCACCACATTAATTAGCAACTAGTACTAACGTTACCAAAACTGTTCATCTCACCACATTAATTAGCAACTAGTACTAACGTTACCAAAACTGTTCACCTCACCACATTAATTAGTAACTAGCCCTAACGTTACCAAAACTCTTCATCTCACCACATTAATTAGCAACTAGTACTAACGTTACCAAAACTCTTCGTCTCACCACATTAATTAGTAACTAGTACTAACGTTACCAAAACTGTTCATCTCACCACATTAATTAGCAACTAGTACTAACGTTACCAAAACTGTTCACTTCACCACATTAATTAGTAACTAGTACTAACGTTACCAAAACTGTTCACTTCACCACATTAATTAGTAACTAGTACTAACGTTACCAAAACTGTTCACTTCACCACATTAATTAGCAACTAGTACTAACGTTACCAAAACTCTTCACTTCACCACATTAATTAGCAACTAGTACTAACGTTACCAAAACTGTTCACTTCACCACATTAATTAGTAACTAGTACTAACGTTACCAAAACTGTTCACTTCACCACATTAATTAGCAACTAGTACTAACGTTACCAAAACTCTTCATCTCACCACATTAATTAGTAACTAGTACTAACGTTACCAAAACTGTTCACTTCACCACATTAATTAGTAACTAGTACTAACGTTACCAAAACTGTTCACTTCACCACATTAATTAGCAACTAGTACTAACGTTACCAAAACTCTTCATCTCACCACATTAATTAGTAACTAGTACTAACGTTACCAAAACTGTTCATCTCACCACATTAATTAGTAACTAGTACTAACGTTACCAAAACTCTTCGTCTCACCACATTAATTAGTAACTAGCCCTAACGTTACCAAAACTCTTCATCTCACCACATTAATTAGTAACTAGTACTAACGTTACCAAAACTCTTCACTTCACCACATTAATTAGCAACTAGTACTAACGTTACCAAAACTCTTCGTCTCACCACATTAATTAGTAACTAGCCCTAACGTTACCAAAACTCTTCATCTCACCACATTAATTAGCAACTAGTACTAACGTTACCAAAACTCTTCGTCTCACCACATTAATTAGTAACTAGCCCTAACGTTACCAAAACTCTTCATCTCACCATATTAATTAGCAACTAGTACTAACGTTACCAAAACTGTTCATCTCACCACATTAATTAGCAACTAGTACTAACGTTACCAAAACTCTTCATCTCACCACATTAATTAGCAACTAGTACTAACGTTACCAAAACTCTTCATCTCACCACATTAATTAGCAACTAGTACTAACGTTACCAAAACTGTTCATCTCACCACATTAATTAGCAACTAGTACTAACGTTACCAAAACTCTTCATCTCACCACATTAATTAGCAACTAGTACTAACGTTACCAAAACTCTTCATCTCACCATATTAATTAGCAACTAGTACTAACGTTACCAAAACTCTTCATCTCACCATATTAATTAGCAACTAGTACTAACGTTACCAAAACTGTTCATCTCACCACATTAATTAGCAACTAGTACTAACGTTACCAAAACTGTTCACCTCACCACATTAATTAGCAACTAGTACTAACGTTACCAAAACTCTTCATCTCACCACATTAATTAGCAACTAGTACTAACGTTACCAAAACTGTTCACTTCACCACATTAATTAGTAACTAGTACTAACGTTACCAAAACTGTTCACCTCACCACATTAATTAGTAACTAGTACTAACGTTACCAAAACTGTTCACTTCACCACATTAATTAGCAACTAGTACTAACGTTACCAAAACTCTTCATCTCACCACATTAATTAGCAACTAGTACTAACGTTACCAAAACTGTTCACTTCACCACATTAATTAGTAACTAGTACTAACGTTACCAAAACTGTTCACCTCACCACATTAATTAGCAACTAGTACTAACGTTACCAAAACTGTTCATCTCACCACATTAATTAGCAACTAGTACTAACGTTACCAAAACTGTTCACCTCACCACATTAATTAGTAACTAGCCCTAACGTTACCAAAACTCTTCATCTCACCACATTAATTAGCAACTAGTACTAACGTTACCAAAACTCTTCGTCTCACCACATTAATTAGTAACTAGTACTAACGTTACCAAAACTGTTCATCTCACCACATTAATTAGCAACTAGTACTAACGTTACCAAAACTGTTCACTTCACCACATTAATTAGTAACTAGTACTAACGTTACCAAAACTGTTCACTTCACCACATTAATTAGTAACTAGTACTAACGTTACCAAAACTGTTCACTTCACCACATTAATTAGCAACTAGTACTAACGTTACCAAAACTCTTCACTTCACCACATTAATTAGCAACTAGTACTAACGTTACCAAAACTGTTCACTTCACCACATTAATTAGTAACTAGTACTAACGTTACCAAAACTGTTCACTTCACCACATTAATTAGCAACTAGTACTAACGTTACCAAAATTCTTCATCTCACCACATTAATTAGTAACTAGTACTAACGTTACCAAAACTGTTCACTTCACCACATTAATTAGCAACTAGTACTAACGTTACCAAAACTCTTCATCTCACCACATTAATTAGTAACTAGTACTAACGTTACCAAAACTGTTCATCTCACCACATTAATTAGTAACTAGTACTAACGTTACCAAAACTCTTCGTCTCACCACATTAATTAGTAACTAGCCCTAACGTTACCAAAACTCTTCATCTCACCACATTAATTAGTAACTAGTACTAACGTTACCAAAACTCTTCACTTCACCACATTAATTAGCAACTAGTACTAACGTTACCAAAACTCTTCGTCTCACCACATTAATTAGTAACTAGCCCTAACGTTACCAAAACTCTTCATCTCACCACATTAATTAGCAACTAGTACTAACGTTACCAAAACTCTTCGTCTCACCACATTAATTAGTAACTAGCCCTAACGTTACCAAAACTCTTCATCTCACCACGTTAATTAGCAACTAGTACTAACGTTACCAAAACTGTTCACCTCACCACATTAATTAGCAACTAGTACTAACGTTACCAAAACTCTTCGTCTCACCACATTAATTAGTAACTAGTACTAACGTTACCAAAACTGTTCATCTCACCACATTAATTAGCAACTAGTACTAACGTTACCAAAACTGTTCACCTCACCACATTAATTAGAAACTAGTACTAACGTTACCAAAACTGTTCACCTCACCACATTAATTAGCAACTAGTACTAACGTTACCAAAACTCTTCGTCTCACCACATTAATTAGTAACTAGCCCTAACGTTACCAAAACTCTTCATCTCACCACATTAATTAGCAACTAGTACTAACGTTACCAAAACTCTTCGTCTCACCACATTAATTAGTAACTAGCCCTAACGTTACCAAAACTCTTCATCTCACCACGTTAATTAGCAACTAGTACTAACGTTACCAAAACTGTTCACTTCACCACATTAATTAGCAACTAGTACTAACGTTACCAAAACTCTTCACTTCACCACATTAATTAGCAACTAGTACTAACGTTACCAAAACTGTTCACTTCACCACATTAATTAGTAACTAGTACTAACGTTACCAAAACTGTTCACTTCACCACATTAATTAGCAACTAGTACTAACGTTACCAAAATTCTTCATCTCACCACATTAATTAGTAACTAGTACTAACGTTACCAAAACTGTTCACTTCACCACATTAATTAGTAACTAGTACTAACGTTACCAAAACTGTTCACTTCACCACATTAATTAGCAACTAGTACTAACGTTACCAAAACTCTTCATCTCACCACATTAATTAGTAACTAGTACTAACGTTACCAAAACTGTTCATCTCACCACATTAATTAGTAACTAGTACTAACGTTACCAAAACTCTTCATCTCACCACATTAATTAGCAACTAGTACTAACGTTACCAAAACTCTTCATCTCACCACATTAATTAGTAACTAGTACTAACGTTACCAAAACTCTTCACTTCACCACATTAATTAGCAACTAGTACTAACGTTACCAAAACTCTTCGTCTCACCACATTAATTAGTAACTAGCCCTAACGTTACCAAAACTCTTCATCTCACCACATTAATTAGCAACTAGTACTAACGTTACCAAAACTCTTCGTCTCACCACATTAATTAGTAACTAGCCCTAACGTTACCAAAACTCTTCATCTCACCACGTTAATTAGCAACTAGTACTAACGTTACCAAAACTGTTCACCTCACCACATTAATTAGCAACTAGTACTAACGTTACCAAAACTCTTCGTCTCACCACATTAATTGGTAACTAGTACTAACGTTGCCAAAACTGTTCATCTCACCACATTAATTAGCAACTAGTACTAACGTTACCAAAACTGTTCACCTCACCACATTAATTAGCAACTAGTACTAACGTTACCAAAACTGTTCACCTCACCACATTAATTAGCAACTAGTACTAACGTTACTAAAACTCTTCGTCTCACCACATTAATTAGTAACTAGCCCTAACGTTGCCAAAACTCTTCATCTCACCACATTAATTAGCAACTAGTACTAACGTTACCAAAACTCTTCGTCTCACCACATTAATTGGTAACTAGCCCTAACGTTACCAAAACTCTTCATCTCACCACGTTAATTAGCAACTAGTACTAACGTTACCAAAACTGTTCACCTCACCACATTAATTAGCAACTAGTACTAACGTTACCAAAACTCTTCATCTCACCACATTAATTAGCAACTAGTACTAACGTTACCAAAACTGTTCATCTCACCACATTAATTAGCAACTAGTACTAACGTTACCAAAACTCTTCATCTCACCACATTAATTAGCAACTAGTACTAACGTTACCAAAGGCTGTTCACCTCACCACATTAATTAGCAACTAGTACTAACGTTACCAAAACTCTTCATCTCACCACATTAATTAGCAACTAGTACTAACGTTACCAAAACTGTTCACCTCACCACATTAATTAGCAACTAGTACTAACGTTACCAAAACTGTTCACCTCACCACATTAATTAGCAACTAGTACTAACGTTACCAAAACTCTTCATCTCACCATATTAATTAGCAACTAGTACTAACGTTACCAAAACTGTTCACCTCACCACATTAATTAGTAACTAGTACTAACGTTACCAAAACTCTTCATCTCACCATATTAATTAGTAACTAGCCTTAACGTTACAAAAACTCTTCATCTCACCATATTAATTAGTAACTAGCCTTAACGTTACCAAAACTGTTCACCTCACCACATTAGCGAGTAATCGTTTGGATTTGGTTTGTTTTGAATTTCGCGCAAAGCTACACGAGGGCTATCTGGTAATTTTGGGAATGCGGTTAGTTAACATAATCCATCTCCAACTCTGACCACTTTTTTACCTACGTCACATCGTACCTACAGAAGAGGGACAACTTCCTGTCTCTCCACTCACTCGTACCTACAGAAGAGGGACAACTTCCTGTTTCCTCACTCACTCGTACATACAGAGTCATTTTTGTTACTATCCTTTCCTATACATGTATGAGTGACAAAAAATAGTTTATTGATGTAACAAAACTGGGTTAATTACAAATGTAATCCAGAACCAAATGTAATCCATAAGAATCCCATGATACTCCCCTGCATGTAATCCATAAAGAATCCCATGGTACTTCCCTGCATGTAATCCACAAGAATCCCATGGTACTCCCCTGCATATAATCCATAAGAATCCCATGGTACTTCCCTGCATGTAATCCACAAGAATCCCATGGTACTCCCCTGCATGTAATCCACAAGAATCCCATGGTACTCCCCTGCATGTAATCCACAAGAATCCCATGGTACTTCCCTGCTTGTAATCCACAATAATCCCATGATACTTCCCTGCTTGTAATCCACAAGAATCCCATGATACTCCCCTGCATGTAATTCACAAGAATCCCATGATTATATTCAAACTAGTTTATCTGTGTTACTCATCTCCCATGAATATATTCACACCAGTTTATCTGTGTTACCCATCTCCCATTAATATATTCACACCAGTTTATCTGTGTTACCCATCCTCTTTGAATATATTCACACCAGTTTATCTGTGTTACCCATCCTCTTTGAATATATTCACACCAGTTTATCTGTGTTACCCATCCTCTTTGAATATATTCACACCAGTTTATCTGTGTTACCCATCCTCTTTGAATATATTCACACCAGTTTATCTGTGTTACCCATCTTCTTTGAATATATTCACACCAGTTTATCTGTGTTACCCATCCTCTTTGAATATATTCACACCAGTTTATCTGTGTTACCCATCCTCCTTGAATATATTCAAACCACTTTATTCATTTTTACGTTATCATAATTTATCTTCCTAGTCTGTTAATGCGATATCCTTGTTTGTTTGTTTTGTATTTTACATTTTCTATATCACCAGGTATTATAACTGTTTTCTCCATACTTTTTCTATCTTTGTCTCTCCATCTCTGTCTTACTTCACTTTACTGACAACTTTTGCTTTTCTCTATCCCGGGGTTTCTCTCTCTGTTGTTTTAATCCCCGGATAGTGTTTTTTCTGTCTGTCTGGTTTCTCTCTGTGTTATTGTAATCCCCTGATAGTGTTTTTTTCTGTCTGTCTGGATTCTCTCTGTTGTTTTAATCCCCTGTTAGTGTTTTTTCTGTCTGTCTGGTTTCTCACTCTGTTGCTTTAATCCCCAGTTAGTGTTTTTTCTGTCTGTTTGGTTTCTCTTTCTGTTGTTTTAATCCCCTGACAGTGTTTTTTCTGTCTGTCTGGTGTCTCTTTCTGTTGTTTTAATCCCCTGATAGTGTTTTTTCTGTCTGTCTGGTTTCTCTCTCTGTTGTTTTAATCTCCTGGTAGTGTTTTTTCTGTCTGTCTCGTTTCTCTCTCTGTTATTGTAATCCCCTGATAGTGATTTTTCTGTCTGTCTGGTTTCTCTCTCTGTTGTTTTAATCCCTTGATAGTTTATTTTCTGTCTGTCTGGTTTCTCTCTGTGTTATTGTAATCCGCTGATAGTGTTTTTTTCTGTCTGTCTGGTTTCTCTCTCTGTTGTTTTAATCCCCTGTTAGTTTTTTTTCTGTCTGTCTGGTTTCTCTTTCTGTTGTTTTAATCCCCTGGTAGTGTTTTTTCTGTCTGTCTGGTTTCTCTCTGTGTTGTTTTAATCCCTTGATAGTGTTTTTTCTGTCTGTCTGGTTTCTCTCTGTGTTATTGTAATCCCCTGACAGTGTTTTTTCTGTCTGTCTGGTGTCTCTTTCTGTTGTTTTAATCCCCTGTTAGTGTTTTTTCTGTCTGTCTGGTTTCTCTCTCTGTTGCTTTAATCCCCAGTTAGTGTTTTTTCTGTCTGTCTGGTTTCTCTTTCTGTTGTTTTAATCCCTGACAGTGTTTTTTTCTGTCTGTCTGGTTTCTCCCTCTGTTGTTTTAATCCCTGATAGTGTTTTTCTGTCTGTCTGGTTTCTCTTTCTGTTGTTTTAATCCCCGTTAGTGTTTTTCTGTCTGTCTGGTTTCTCTTTCTGTTGTTTTAATCCCTGGTAGTGTTTTTTTCTGTCTGTCTGGTTTCTCTTTCTGTTGTTTTAATCCCCTGATAGTGTTTTTTCTGTCTGTCTGGTTTCTCTCTCTGTTGTTTTAATCCCCTGTTAGTGTTTTTTCTCTATGTCTGGTTTCTTTTTCTGTTGTTTTAATACCCTGAAAGTGTTTTTTCTGTCTGTCTGGTTTCTCTTTCTGTTGTTTTAATCCCTGATAGTGTTTTTTTTCTGTCTGTCTGGTTTCTCTTTCTGTTGTTTTAATCCCCTGATAGTGTTTTTTCTGTCTGTCTGGTTTCTCTTTCTGTTGTTTTAATCCCCTGATAGTGTTTTTCTAGTCTGTCTGGTTTCTCTCTCTGTTGTTTTAATCCCCTGGTAGTGTTTTTTCTGTCTGTCTGGTTTCTCTTTCTGTTGTTTTAATCCCCTGGTAGTGTTTTTTCTGTCTGTCTGGTTTCTCTCTCTGTTGTTTTAATCCCCGAATAGTGTTTTTTTCTGTCTGTCTGGTTTCTCTTTCTGTTGTTTTAATCCCTGGTAGTGTTTTTTTTCTGTCTGTCTGGTTTCTCTTTCTGTTGTTTTAATCCCCTGATAGTGTTTTTTCTGTCTGTCTGGTTTCTCTTTCTGTTGTTTTAATCCCCTGATAGTGTTTTTTCTGTCTGTCTAGTTTCTCTTTCTGTTGTTTTAATCCCCTGATAGTGTTTTTCTAGTCTGTCTGGTTTTTCTCTCTGTTGTTTTAATCCCCTGGTAGTGTTTTTTCTGTCTGGTTTCTCTTTCTGTTGTTTTAATCCCCGAATAGTGTTTTTTCTGTCTGTCTGGTTTCTCTTTCTGTTGTTTTAATCCCCTGGTAGTGTTTTTTTCTGTCTGTCTGGTTTCTCTTTCTGTTGTTTTAATCCCCTGATAGTGTTTTCTGTCTGTCTGGTTTCTCTCTGTGTTGTTTTAATCCCTTGATAGTGTTTTTTCTGTTTGTCTGGTTTCTCTCTCTGTTGTTTTAATCCCCTGTTAGTGTTTTTTCTGTTTGTCTGGTTTCTCTCTCTGTTGTTTTAATCCCCTGTTAGTGTTTTTTCTGTCTGTCTGGTTTCTCTTTCTGTTGTTTTAATCCCCTGGTAGTGTTTTTTTCTGTCTGTCTGGTTTCTTTTTCTGTTGTTTTAATCCCCTGATAGTGTTTTTTCTGTCTGTCTGGTTTCTTTTTCTGTTGTTTTAATCCCCTGAAAGTGTTTTTCTTTCTGTCTGGTTTCTCTCTGTGTTATTGTAATACCCTGATAGTGTATTTCTATCTGTCTGGTTTCTCTCTGTGTTATTGTAATCCCCGATAATGTTTTTTCTGTATGTCTGGTTTCTCTCTCTGTTGTTTTAATCCCCTGATAGTGATTTTTCTGTCTGTCTGGTTTCTCTCTCTGTTGTTTTAATCCCTTGATAGTTTATTTTCTGTCTGTCTGGTTTCTCTCTGTGTTATTGTAATCCGCTGATAGTGTTTTTTTCTGTCTGTCTGGTTTCTCTCTCTGTTGTTTTAATCCCCTGTTAGTGTTTTTTCTGTCTGTCTGGTTTCTCTTTCTGTTGTTTTAATCCCCTGATAGTGTTTTTTCTGTCTGTCTGGTTTCTCTCTCTGTTGTTTTAATCCCCTGTTAGTGTTTTTTCTGTATGTCTGGTTTCTTTTTCTATTGTTTTAATACCCTGAAAGTGTTTTTTCTGTCTGTCTGGTTTCTTTTTCTGTTGTTTTAATCCCCTGATAGTGTTTTTTCTGTCTGTCTGGTTTCTCTTTCTGTTGTTTTAATCCCCTGATAGTGTTTTTTCTGTCTGTCTGGTTTATCTTTCTGTTGTTTTAATCCCCTGTTAGTGTTTTTTCTGTATGTCTGGTTTCTCTTTCTGTTGTTTTAATCCCCAGGTAGTGTTTTTTTTGTCTGTCTGGTTTCTCTTTCTGTTGTTTTAATCCCCTGATAGTGTTTTTTCTGTCTGTCTGGTTTCTCTCTCTGTTGTTTTAATCCCCCGTTAGTGTTTTTTCTGTCTGTCTGGTTTCTCTTTCTGTTGTTTTAATCCCCTGATAGTGTTTTTTCTGTCTGTCTGGTTTCTCTCTCTGTTGTTTTAATCCCCCGTTAGTGTTTTTTCTGTCTGTCTGGTTTCTCTCTCTGTTGTTTTAATCCCCCGATAGTGTTTTTTCTGTCTGTCTGGTTTCTCTCTCTGTTGTTTTAATCCCCCGTTAGTGTTTTTTCCGTCTGTCTGGTTTCTCTTTCTGTTGTTTTAATCCCTGATAGTGTTTTTCTGTCTGTCTGGTTTCTCTCTCTGTTGTTTTAATCCCTGATAGTGTTTTTTTTCTGTCTGTCTGGTTTCTCTTTCTGTTGTTTTAATCCCCTGATAGTGTTTTTTCTGTCTGTTTGGTTTCTCTCTCTGTTGTTTTAATCCCCTGATAGTGTTTTTTCTGTCTGTCTTGTTTCTTTCTCTGTTGTTTTAATTCCCTGATAGTGTTTTTTCTGTATGTCTGGTTTCTCTTTCTGTTGTTTTAATCCCCTGATAGTGTTTTTTCTGTCTGTCTGGTTTCTCTTCCTGTTGTTTTAATCCCCTGATAGTGTTTTTTCTGTCTGTGTGGTTTCTCTTTCTGTTGTTTTAATCCCCTGATAGTGTTTTTTCTGTCTGTCTGGTTTCTCTCTGTGTTATTGTAATACCCTGATAGTGTATTTCTATCTGTCTGGTTTCTCTCTGTGTTATTGTAATCCCCGATAATATTTTTTCTGTCTGTCTGGTTTCTCTCTCTGTTGTTTTAATCCCCTGATAGTGTTTTTTCTGTCTGTCTGGTTTCTCTCTCTGTTGTTTTAATCCCCTGATAGTGTTTTTTCTGTCTGTCTGGTTTATCCTTCTGTTGTTTTAATCCCCTGATAGTGTTTTTTCTGTCTGTTTGGTTTCTTTTTCTGTTGTTTTAATCCCCTGATAGTGATTTTTCTGTCTGTCTGGTTTCTCTCTCTGTTGTTTTAATCCCCTGATAGTGTTTTTTCTGTCTGTCTGGTTTCTCTTTTTGTTGTTTTAATCCTCTGATAATTTTTTTCTATCTGTCTGGTTTCTCTCTGTGTTATTGTAATACCCTGTTAGTATTTTTCTCTCTATCTGGTTTCTCTCTCTGTTTTTTTAATCCCTGATAGTGTTTTTCTATCTGTCTGGTTTCTCTCTGTGTTATTGTAATACCCTGATAGTATTTTTCTCTCCATCTGGTTTTTCTCTCTGTTGTTTTAATCCCCTGATAGTGTATTTCTATCTGTTTGGTTTCTCTCTGTGTTATTGTAATACCCTGATTGTGTTTTTTCTCTCTGTTTGGATTCTTTTTATGTTGTATTAATTCCTTCGTTATCAGTATGTTTGATATATTTTCAGTAGATCATAACTCTGTTCTGTTAAACAGATCACTCAGTAATCCTTACCTCTACAGCCTTTCTTGTTCTGTTATATTTCGTTCCAGAGATCAGACCAACAGGATATCCAATATCTCTTCTCCGAGCTTGTTGCTTCCAAGGCACGTGATTCACGTTCACGTATTGGCTGCCAACACTGCTCTGTGGTGTTACGAACGAGCGTTGCTGTGAAAATAATCACACGCGGACGATCAGACTAGTTTATCTTGGAGTATATTCTTCTCTGAGGATAAAGAAACACCGAACTTGACGCAACAAATACATATATGTATGTATATGGGGGCTAATATCCCCTTATCTTTACGAACATAAAACCCCCTTCTTATACCCCACTCTACCAAACAGGTCTAAACCTCCTTTTTGACCACCTCACTTCTGCTCCACTTGTCATGCTCGGAAAGCGTACACAGCGCCCTCTTTCCATTGAGTAACACCAGAGAATCATTACGTCAGTAATAAATACCATCACTCGTTCATCATTTTTGATCGATGGATATTTTCTCATATGTAGACAGAGAGATACGCCCACATTAGTCTTGGGTAAATACACCTATACACCCACGTTTGTTTTTTTTTAATGTCTGAAATACTCGGTCAACAAGTCCTATATAACAAAGCCAGTACACGCCGAACCAGGTGTATTATCGCTTCATGAAAAACATTTTAATTTTCTATTAACACGTGTTAGAATGTAAACACATTGAGCCAGCTTGTGAATTTGAATATTTGTTTCGTAAGTTTGTCACTTGTAACAGCTCGTGATAACCACTTAGACACATAAAACTTTGTTTTGAACGCTACAAGTAATATATTTCATACATTCAAACTTAGTTTAACTTCTATTTATATATTTCAACAAATTCGGGCACATTTTGTCACTTGAGAGCCAACCTGTTCATTAATATGTAGCTTTATTTATAAATTAATAGCCAGTTCGTATTGTAATTACTTTATAATTTTTATAAGACAAAATGAACGTCATTTTACGCCATAATTTGCTGTCTCTAGTCGTCCTTGACGAAATCTTAAAAACAATTATGGAAATTGTAGAACATTCTCTTAGCGGTTGAACCTTAAATTCAGTGCTAGCCCACATTATCTTGTTTGTGTCACGAAATCCATTTGAAGCCCCTAAACGTTTGAGGCTCAGCTGAGCACACTCTGAGTGACAGAAAAGGAAATAAAAAAATAGACGAATCACAAACTGTTAAAACGACTTTCTGAAGCACACATTTACACGAACTCTAACACGGGGCTACAAAACTATACAAACTACACTTGTACTGTTAACTAGGTCAAGACATCTCTCACAATCTTGACGTCTCACAAAACAACGGTGACGTTCCTATTGTCCATCGAGCTACTCGTATTTCTTCCTAGTCTCGGCCCCTCACCTAAGGGGGAGGAAGCAAAATATCCCACCCTTTTCCCTTAGGGCTGTACAAAGAGCATTAAGAAGACTTGTATTTCTCTTTTAAGCCCTTATCCTAGACTACCTCACCTCACGTCTACCTATACAACTGTTATAGGTTTTAACAGTGATATTAGGTAAGGAACTTGTTATAAAGTCCTGCAGACCTTAAGTTACCACCATGTCGTTGTTTAGTACCAAGGATTTACTGTGAGCTCAGTCCACTGGTAACAGGTCATAAATTTAACTCGTTTCCAAAGTCCTTTATAGGATCCTCCAGTGATTTACCACGAACCAATTTGTTTGTAGTTTCCAGCTCCAGAATACCTGGTGTCATCGGATGTTAAATGGCGAAAATAAAATTAAAGTACATAGTCTGACAGACCAATGTAGGAAGTCAAAAAGATAGTCTGAAAGATTAAATAAAGAAATGAAAAACTATAGTCTGATAGGCGAAATAAGGAAACCAAAGACTACGGTCTGAAAGAGTAGATAAATTAATTAAAAATCATAGTCTCACAGATGCGCGATTAATAGTTCCACACATATGCACAGACGGCTGCTTTCACATACATCAGAGGTTACTGCAGTATAGAGCTATTGATCGGAAAACAATGACAACAGTGTATCGTATGTAGAGGTAAATATAGTATCTGGAAAAATCGATAGAGGTTATAATTATTAATTAGACGGACTGTGTTAAGGTGTGAACTAGTATCAAAAATGAATATGTTGATTTAACATTTCTGTGTTGACTGTGGTAAGGTGTGAACTTGTTATAAAAATAACTGGTAATTAACATTTCTGTATTGACTGTGGTAAGGTGTGAACTTGTTATAAAAATAACTGGTAATTAACATTTCTGTATTGACTGTGCTAAGGTGTGAACTTGTTATAAAAATAACTGGTAATTAACATTTCTGTATTGACTGTGCTAAGGTGTGAACTTGTTATAAAAATAACTGGTAATTAACATTTCTGTATTGACTGTGGTAAGGTGTGAACTTGTTATAAAAATAACTGGTAATTAACATTTCTGTATTGACTGTGGTAAGGTGTTAACTTGTTATAAAAATAACTGGTAATTAACATTTCTGTATTGACTGTGGTAAGGTGTGAACTTCTTATAAAAATAACTGATAATTAACATTTCTCTGTTGACTATGGTAAGGTGTGAACTTGTTATAAAAATAACTGGTAATTAACATTTCTGTGTTGACTGTGGTAAGGTGTGAACTTGTTATAAAGATAACTGGTAATTAACATTTCTGTATTGACTGTGGTAAGGTGTGAACTTGTTATGAAAATAACTGGTAATTAACATTTCTGTATTGACTGTGGTAAGGTGTGAATTTGTTATAAAAATAACTGGTAATTAACATTTCTGTATTGACTGTGGTAAGGTGTGAACTTGTTATAAAAATAACTGGTAATTAACATTTCTGTATTGACTGTGTTAAGGTGTGAACTTGTTATAAAAATAACTGGTAATTAACATTTCTGTATTGACTGTGGTAAGGTGTGAATTTGTTATAAAAATAACTGGTAATTAACATTTCTGTGTTGACTGTGGTAAGGTGTGAACTTGTTATAAAGATAACTGGTAATTAACATTTCTGTATTGACTGTGGTAAGGTGTGAACTTGTTATGAAAATAACTGGTAATTAACATTTCTGTATTGACTGTGGTAAGGTGTGAATTTGTTATAAAATAACTGGTAATTAACATTTCTGTATTGACTGTGGTAAGGTGTGAACTTGTTATAAAAATAACTGGTAATTAACATTTCTGTATTGACTGTGTTAAGGTGTGAACTTGTTATAAAAATAACTGGTAATTAACATTTCTGTGTTGACTGTGGTAAGGTGTGAACTTGTTATAAAGATAACTGGTAATTAACATTTCTGTATTGACTGTGGTAAGATGTAAACTTGTTATAAAGATAACTGGTAATTAACATTTCTGTATTGACTGTGGTAAGGTGTGAACTTGTTATAAAGATAACTGGTAATTAACATTTCTGTATTGACTGTGGTAAGGTGTGAATTTGTTATAAAAATAACTGGTAATTAACATTTCTGTGTTGACTGTGGTAAGGTGTGAACTTGTTATAAAGATAACTGGTAATTAACATTTCTGTATTGACTGTGGTAAGGTGTGAACTTGTTATGAAAATAACTGGTAATTAACATTTCTGTATTGACTGTGGTAAGGTGTGAATTTGTTATAAAAATAACTGGTAATTAACATTTCTGTATTGACTGTGGTAAGGTGTGAACTTGTTATAAAAATAACTGGTAATTAACATTTCTGTATTGACTGTGGTAAGGTGTGAATTTGTTGTTAAAAGTGTCAAGGAAACGTTATACATCAGTGGAAGAACACATCAGATAAACAGTGATATGAGTGGGTTGGTAGACAAATGAAATAATACGTGGATATTTACTATCATATATCAAGTGTCGTGAATGTATGAAAGAACGAATGAAAAATGTTTGATTAATGGCTTTTAATTAACTATGGATTTGAGTAAGTAGAATAATGAGATAAATAGAAGTGAGTGAGCAGACTGAACTATTATATAAGTGGATCTCAGTGCACTGCTAAGCACAAAACTAGACAGTGAGCTACGTATGCTGTGCCTACCACTGGTATCAAAACCTGTGTGAGCTACAGGGGGACAATGGATAAATGTAAGATTTCTAAATGTGTAGATTCTTAATGTTAATAAGTGAGTAGATAAACATATCAGTTTATTCATGTTTTTGCTTAATGGTAAGACTAAACGCTTGTAATGCTAAAACCGGGTTTTGATACCCGTGGTAGGCCAGCACACATACCTCATCGTTCGTTTAACAACAAACACACGATAATGTTTTCATGAACGGAAGGATGGATAAAAATATTATGAGTGGTAAATTACTAGAAGACAATTGTTTAACAAGAGATATTTCAACACCACTAGCTAACGTCAGGACGCAACCAAAGTTTGACTTACAGAGTCGTGTTTTAAAACATGATGTGGTGAACACATTTTATCTAAAGCACTAATTAATAACAGTTATCATTATATCGTGTGGCTAAAGTCTGTTTTATGAGGTAGACACTGCTGCGCCTGTCTAGCCTTGTTTTCAAGTCCAATAATAGCAACACAATCAATGTGGAACACAGCATGACTGACAGTGTAGACCGGCTAGGAATTGACACTCCAGATGATACAGGTTCAGCTTGAGATGTGTCGCCATGCCAACACGCGGAGCATTCTGCACGAATGAAATTGAACACAACCGTTCGGTACGTTCAGCAATATAACGATTAGTTTGTGATCTCGTATTAACATAGCATCCTGTTGATTCTGTAATAAAGGTCCTGTTTAATATATAAATAGGAACATTAGGAAAGAAGGTATTAACTTAACGAAAGGATAACAGTGGAAATAGGTAGGAAGGTGAATTTGTAAATATATACAAGTAGGATGTGAGATAAGGTGTTTAGTAATAAGGAAGAGTAGAATGTGAGATAAGTTGTTTAGTAATAAGGAAGAGTAGAATGTGAGATTAGTTGTTTAGTAATAAGGAAGAGTAGAATGTGAGATAAGATGTTTAGTAATAAGGAAGAGTAGAACGTGAGATAAGATGTTTAGTAATAAGGAAAAGTAGGATGTGAGATTAGTTGTTTAGTAATAAAGGAAGAGTAGAATGTGAGAATAAGTTGTTTAGTAATAAGGAAAGAGTAGAATGTGAGATAATTGTTTAGTAATAAGGAAAAGTAGAAATGAGATAAGATGTTTAAGTAATAAGAAGAACTAGAGATGTAAGAATAAGATGTTTAGTAATAAGGAAAAGTAAAATGTGAGATAAGATGTTTTAATAATAAGGAAGACTAGAGATGTGAGATAAGATGTTTAATAACAAGAAAAGAGTAGAATGTAGAATAAGATGTTTAGTAATAAGGAAGACTAGGATGTGAGATAAGATGTTTAGTAATAAGGAAGACTAGGATGTGAGATAAGATGTTTAGTAATAAGGAAGAATAGGATGTGAGATAAGATGTTTAGTAATAAGGAAGACAGTGATGTGAGATACGTTGTTTAGTAATAAGGAAGAGTAGAATGTGAGATAAGATGTTTAGTAATAAGGAAGCCTAGGATGTGAGATACGTTGTTTAGTAATAAGGAAGCCTAGGATGTGAGATAAGATGTTTAGTAATAAGGAAGAGTAGGATGTGAGATAAGATGTTTAGTAATAAGGAAGACTAGGATGTGAGATAAGATGTTTAGTAATAAGGCTGACTACTTAATTAAGATGTTTAGTAATAAGGCTGACTACTTAATTAAATGTTTTAAACCTGTTTATTTTCATCAACTTATCTTTTAATAAGTTATTTTCTCTTTGAAATAAATATCAGCTGTCACTCGTTGTACGAGAAACTAGTGTTCTCGGGTTAGTGATGTATTTTTATTTGCTGTTTTGTCGCTGAAAATTAGTCCAGAATGAAATAAAGACTGAGAAGGAAAAACTCACGAATTATTAGATATTGTGACTTCTGTGAAAATAAAAACGTAACTTGTCTGTTAAGAGTTTTAAACAAAACATAATGTCCACCCAGGATATTTGGAACCAAGCGATAACAACCAAGTACAGATTAAAAGAGATTTGAAACAGGTTTTCGGAATTATACAAGATTTTTGACAACACATAACTGCAGACAGACCTATAGATACACTGAAATATAAGTCGATATGAAGACATATAGAAGAGATAGATAGACAGATGGAGAGACAAATAGATAGACTTGAAAATGAATCCTTACATGATGTAATATCTGCACTTTACATTCATCTCCACTAGCACGTGCACCTATCTACATGAACAGCGAGATGGGTGTATTTGAATAGATAGGGTTTCTTAACAGTATTACTGTGCACCTATTGGAGCTGCCGATCTAGGGTGGAAGTTATTTTGTACTAGAGCTCAAAGACATAATGACAGGGTGATGACTCCAGACAAGTTTGGAGAATGTCGTAATATTGCAGTGACTATGTGGTGCTGTCTGTAACACTGTAGTGACTCTGTGGTGCTGTCTGTAACACTGCAGTGACTCTGTGGTGGTCTCTGTAACACTGCAGTGACTCTGTGGTGCTCTCTGTAACACTGCAGTGACTCTGGTGCTCTCTGTAACACTGCAGTGACTCTGTGGTGCTGTCTGTAACACTGCAGTGACTCTGTGGCGCTCTCTGTAACACTGCAGTGACTCTGTGGCGCTGTCTGTAACACTGCAGTGACTCTGTGGCGCTGTCTGTAACACTGCAGTGACTCTGTGGTGCTGTCTGTAACACTGCAGTGATTCTGTGGTGCTGTATGTAACACTGCAGTGACTCTGTGGTGCTGTCTGTAACACTGCAGTGACTCTGTGGTGCTCTCTGTAACACTGCAGTGACTCTGGTGCTCTCTGTAACACTGCAGTGACTCTGTGGTGCTGTCTGTAACACTGCAGTGATTCTGTGGTGCTCTCTGTAACACTGCAGTGACTCTGTGGTGCTCTCTGTAACACTGCAGTGACTCTGTGGTGCTCTGTAACACTGCAGTGACTGTGGTGCTGTCTGTAACACTACAAATTCAAATTTGTTATATGAAAACTACACTGACAAACACCACACCAACATAATTTATAAAATACAATAGAACAACTGTCACGACTTTTGTATTGGAAAAACAAATAGAAAAATGGAAACTAGATTAATCTAAACGAGATAAAAACAACAAACACCGACACACGTTTCTCAACACGTCAAATAAACACAACATAACCATAAAAAAACACTCAGATACCAAGTAGGGAAACAAATATAAAATCAAAAGTCCTACTTATACAACAACTAAAACCGATATAAAGAAACACCTTTATACTAATTAATAACCTAAAATCTAACTGCAACGCCCCCTACAATCCAGTACCTGTTTACACTTTCCTCTCTAAGATATGTTGGAACCTGTTTTGTCAACATGATTGTGACCTAAGAAGGTCGATACGTTGTTCTGTGTGTTATTTTAATTGAAGTTTTAATACACATATCAGCTGTTTCGAGAACACATTTTTTGTTTAAGCGAGTTTCTCGTCATCATGAAATTAAAAGAATTCTCAGAGAAAAACTGTAGCAATTTTCAATCAAAATTCTATCGTAGGTATTCGTAGAAACTCTAAAATAGACATGATGTAACGCCCATTTTAGTCGGTTCGTGAAATTTCGCGTGAAGCTATTCGTTAATTATCCATACTGTTCATGTGCTAGACCAGAGGTAGTCAACACAACTCATCCCCTCTGTTAGTTAGTAAAAGAGTAGCTTAGAGTTGGCGGCGGGTGTTGTTAATTAGCTGTTTTCATTCTAGTCTTTCACTGCTATGTTAGGGAGGGCTACCGGAGAGGAAATGGACGCCACCAGGTAATTACATCGGCCCGAAAATCACTGATGATTCATGAACATCTAAGATGTCCAGACGGTGAAAAGCGACCTCTGGAGTTAAAAAACAGAAAGAAGGAAAAAGACATATAATACCCATTAAAGTAAAGACCGCTGAAAGTGTTCCTTAGCATCCTGTTTCCTGTTTTAATTAATCAAGCGAACCACTGTCACGTCGCTGTTCTTTTGATTTTGCGCAGAATGCATCGAATGTCTTCTCATCAGATAAACGTAATAGAAAAGATTTTAAAAAAGTAAAGCTTTACATCCGTTGAACTGTAATGTATAAAGGTGCTCACCAGGCCCTTCTTTACGTCACAAGATTACCGTGAAGCACGCGCACCTGTATTACCCTCAAAAACACCATATGTTCACCATACATAATCTGCTTCAAACTTTACACGTTAGGGGACAAGGTATCTCGGAGAAAAGCGGTTCTCGTACGAATATTTATCATGTTAAATTTAGTGTTTATCGAAAGGTCAAAGGTTACGTATATATATTTCCATAGATACAGTTAAAATGTTTTTTCTTCAGTTGTTTAATTTGCTTTTGTGTGTTTTTCAATATTTCTGTAAATTTTAGTGTGTAACACGAAGTAACATTTTTTGTTTCAGTGCAAAGCCACAATGGGCTATCTGTTGTGTCCACCAAGGAGAATCGAACCAAGGATCTTAGCGTGTTAAATTCATAAGTTTATCGCTTACTCATGGGCTGAAAGCGACGTAATTCAACAAACCAACACGTGGTTTGTTTATTGTTGTTCAACTGGTAACTGTGTACATTTTACTTTCCTATGCTTTATATGTAACATGCGCAGATAGCCCTCGTGCAGCTTTGCGCGAAATTCAAAACAAACAAATATGTACCACTGTATCTCCAATGCAGTATTTCCCGAACTAGGGACGTTACACAAAATTACGTAGTATTTTTGAGACACTCAATCCGATAAGAAAGACCAGGCTGCCCGGGAGTTGTCTTCGCTAGCCATTCATAATTTAGAAATGATAGACTAAAGGGAAGGCAGCTATTCAACACCATACACCGCCAACGTTTGGGCTGCTCTTTTACCGAATACTTCGATTGACCATCTTTATGATCATGTCTCAACAAAGTTATCGAGAACGCGCGCGCCTGTAAATATAACATTAATGCCTGTATTCTGTAATCTATATAAATATAGCACTATTGTCTGTATTCTGTTATCTGTATAGCACTATTGCCTGTATTCTGTTATATACATAAATATAGCACTATTTCTTGTATTCTGTTATCTATATAAATATAATAGTAATGCCTGTATTCTGTAGTGTATATAAGTATAGCACTATTGTCTGTATTCTGTTATCTATATAAATATAACAGTAATGCCTGTATTCTGTAATCTATATAAATATAGCACTATTGTCTGTATTTTGTTATTTATATAGCACTATTGTCTGTATTCTGTTATCTATATAAATATAACAGTAATGCCTGTATTCTGTAGTGTGTATTAATATAGCACTATTGTCTGTATTTTGCTATCTGTATAGCACTATTCCCTGTATTCTGTTATATACATAAATATAGCACTATTGCCTGTATTCTGTTATATACATAAATGCAGCACTATTTCTTGTATTCTGTTATATATATAAATATAATAGTAATGCCTGTATTCTGTTATCTATATAAATATAACAGTAATGCCTGTATTCTGTTATCTATATAAATACAACAGTAATGCCTGTATTCTGTTATCTATATAAATACAACAGTAATGCCTGTATTCTGTTATCTATATAAATACAACAGTAATGCCTGTATTCTGTTATCTATATAAATACAACAGTAATGCCTGTATTCTGTTATCTATATAAATACAACAGTAATGCCTGTATTCTGTTATCTATATAAATACAACAGTAATGCCTGTATTCTGTTATCTATATAAATACAACAGTAATGCCTGTATTCTGTTATCTATATAAATACAACAGTAATGCCTGTATTCTGTTATCTATATAAATACAACAGTAATGCCTGTATTCTGTTATCTATATAAATACAACAGTAATGCCTGTATTCTGTTATCTATATAAATACAACAGTAATGCCTGTATTCTGTTATCTATATAAATACAACAGTAATGCCTGTATTCTGTTATCTATATAAATACAACAGTAATGCCTGTATTCTGTTATCTATATAAATACAACAGTAATGCCTGTATTCTGTAATCTATATGAATATAGCACTATTGTCTGTATTCCGTTATCTATATAAATACAACAGTAATGCCTGTATTCTGTTATCTATATAAATACAACAGTAATGCCTGTATTCTGTTATCTATATAAATACAACAGTAATGCCTGTATTCTGTTATCTATATAAATACAACAGTAATGCCTGTATTCTGTAATCTATATGAATATAGCACTATTGTCTGTATTCCGTTATCTATATAAATATAACAGTATTAATTTATGTGGAGGTTTATTGGGTCCATGTTGGGATACGTGTAAATTTTGAGTTTTCGGTTTTATGGTTGTTTTTCACACTTACATATAATGAAACCACATTTTACATTTTCTAAGATACCTTTCATTATTCATGAAGTTTCATGACTTCAGGATACTGCAACTTTCATTTCTTACATATTAATTCTTTAAGAGGTCGTTCTAGTGTATAAATTCATATTAAATACTTCGCTCCAAACGTCATTTGTTGAGGTATTGATTATTACATTTATACTGTTGTAAAAACATACAATTTAACTGGAAGCACATTCATCGCCATTTGTGTGTAGCTTCGTGCTTTATTTACTATGAACAATAAACGATTGGAAATATTTTGAAATGATCTCGACCTTCAGGGTTGTTGCTATTGTCCTGCCATCTGTTGGCTATATATGAATATAAACGTAAATTCAAATACAAGCTACGACTAGTAAATTTATATTTGCTGTTGTTTTCAGACGAAACTACAATTGTAGAAATATAAACGTAAAAGCCTAACTACTTTTTATACGTTTGTAATTACGTCGCCTAACATGAATGGAAATCGAGGCTCCTTAAGTACAAGTTTTCCCGAAAATATTGAAAATAGAATTTGCGTGAAATTACTTGAGGCGACACCTATAATAAAACGTTATGCTGCGAAATTGCTGGAAAAAATTAATAAAATAAGTTTCTGATGAATTTTATTAAATAACATCAATTTCTAACCACAATAATTGTAAGTTAATTAATTCAAAAGCTTATGAAATGGATTTTGACGGATCACAAAAATTTGTTTATATCAACCTATCCAGAATTACTACTATAATAGCGACACCTATCCATTCACGAGAGAAATATATTTCGATAGAAACGTTTCAGAAATCAGTGATTAAGAATTTCCTGTACTGGCGAATTTAAATAAATATATTGTCTCAATATCAAAACTATAAACTTTGTTTATACTTCGTGTTTATAGATGTTGCTCAGGAGTTGTTATAATGTTCGTTTGTCGTTAAGCGTGAAATTACAAAATGCCTTGTTTGTTTGTTTGTTTCTTTTGAATAAAACTACACGTGAGCTATCAGAGCTGTCAGTCCGTAATTTAGCAGCGTAAAACTAGAGGAAAGACAACTAGTTGTTACCACCATCCGCCAACTCTTCGGCCACTCTTTCACCAACAAATAGTGGGACTGACCGTCACATTATAACGCCTGTGTCATCTGTGTTCCACTAACCTTATAAACTGGCTGAATAGAGAAGAAACAAGTATTACAAGTTATTTTATTTTCATACGACAACCTATCTTTGGAACTTTGAAATTTAAGTTTATTACTTTCCAAGGGTTTCATTTAATAGTCTGTTACTGATTCGTGTGTGCGTGGGTACGTCAACAACTTGCCATTCACGCTGTTTATTTTCGCCACCGTGTTTACTGAAATAAAAGTTATAATATCACACAAGAATTTTCAATTCTAGTTGAATCGGTAACTAAAACGGCTATTAAAAAACATGAACCATTCGGGCTGACTTTTAACTATAAATTAAAATTCACACCAAAAATAACAAGGGTTAATCACCAAGGTATGAAAGGGCTAATTTAAAGTAATAAAAGGCACAGCTTTAGGAACTTGGAACAGCGTGCGCATAAGTTGGTGCTACTTGCTAAGCCTACAGCCACAATTATCACGCACACAACGTTTTGTTCACGAAAAGCCGATAGAAAATCCCTCCTCCATTCGGCATAACATCAAAAATATGACTTGACAGGTGGCGGTTTTAAATATAAGAGCTTCTTTGATTTAAGTGCCTATTAAATGAATGCGTTCTCTTAGCTTGTAATAAGCAGAAAGGCCTAAGCACGCCCTTCGCAAAGCAATTCCGACATCTTGTTTGACGTTTAGGTCATAAACGTAAATAAGATGAGAGTTTATGTATCACGAACCCATTGAAACATTTCATGACGTAGAAGGGCCTGCTGATGGAAAACTTTATCCCACGAGGGTTAATCGCAGAGTTTCTAAAGGGGCTGGATGGTATAAAGACGCTCGTGTGCTTGGACAAACTAGCCAATAAAACTAATAAAACTTTTATATTGTTGCTTATTTTGCCGTGTTCTATCTTGTAAATGGTATTTTAAGGGTATACCACAATATTTCATTACGGGTTTGTCTACAGTTATCCTTACAAACAAAACGAATACGAAGATTTGTCAGTGCCAACGTTGCATTATTTTATTCTAACATGAGTTACGAAGGCTTTCCAGTGCCATTTTTGCATTAATGTAAACTAAAGTGATCAGCAGAACCTTACGAAATACGGTGACAGGTTAGGAACAATCTTTTACCATGTTACTTCAAATTTGTCTACAGAACGAATTTAATATCAAAAGCTGCGCAACTCGCCACTGTTTTCGTATAACGTTCAGTCCATGCTCAAGTAAATAGTACGAGCACGTTAAAAACCATATTGTTATTGTTTATTTTGATAAACATTCGTTAATGTTAACTATAAACAGGTAGCTCGTGGCTGTAAGTCAGTGGGCTTATAATTGGATATTGGCCATGTCTTACATTCAGCTTCATCCGACTCAAATGATTGTTTATTATAATGATTATAACGTAATGAAACGAACTGGTGGGTAAAACAGTTGAAGCAATGTTTTTGGAAATACAAACCATTTAAATGTGTATGTTGAGAATACTTATATTATTATACAGAATACTTGTTTTACTATACAGAATACTTATATTACTATACAGAATACTTGTATTACTATACAGAATACTTGTATTACTATACAGAATACTTGTATTACTATACAGAATACTTATATTACTATACAGAATACTTGTATTACTATACAGAATAGTTATGTTGCTGTACAGAATACTTATATTACTATACAGAATACTTATATTACTATACAGAATACTTGTATTACTATACAGAATACTTGTATTACTATACAGAATAGTTATATCACTATACAGAATAGTTATATTACTATACAGAATACTTATATTACTATACAGAATACTTGTATTACTATACAGAATAGTTATATTACTATACAGAATACTTATATTACTATACAGAATACTTGTATTACTATACAGAATACTTGTATTATTATACAGAATACTTATATTATTACACAGAATACTTATATTACTCTACAGAATACTTATATTACTCTACAGAATACTTATATTACTCTACAGAATACTTGTATTATTATACAGAATACTTGTATTACTATACAGAATACTTGTATTACTATACAGAATAGTTATGTTGCTGTACAGAATACTTATATTACTATACAGAATACTTGTATTACTATACAGAATAGTTATGTTGCTGTACAGAATAGTTATGCTGCTGTACAGAATACTTATATTACTATACAAAATACTTGTATTACTATACAGAATACTTGTATTACTATACAGAATACTTATATTACTATACAGAATACTTGTATTACTATACAGAATAGTTATGTTGCTGTACAGAATACTTATATTACTATACAGAATACTTATATTACTATACAGAATACTTGTATTACTATACAGAATAGTTATGCTGCTGTACAGAATACTTATATTACTATACAGAATACTTATATTACTCTACAGAATACTTGTATTACTATACAGAATACTTGTATTACTCTACAGAATACTTGTATTACTATACAGAATAGTTATTACTATACAGAATACTTGTATTATTATACAGAATAGTTATATTACTATACAGAATACTTGTATTACTATACAGAATACTTATATTACTATACAGAATACTTATGTTGCTGTACAGAATACTTGTGTTGCTGTACAGAATACTTGTGTTGCTGTACAGAATACTTGTGTTTCTGTACAGAATACTTATGTTACTATACAGAATACTTATGTTACTATACAGAATACTTATATTACTATACAGAATACTTATATTATTATACAGAATAGTTATATTGCTATACAGAATAGTTATGTTGCTATAGAGAATACTTATATTACTATACAGAATACTTATATTACTATACAGAATACTTATATTACTATACAGAATACTTTTGTTACTATACAGAATACTTGTATTACCATACAGAATACTTATATTGCTATACAGAATAGTTATGTTGCTGTACAGAATAGTTATGTTGCTGTACAGAATACTTATATTATTATACAGAATACTTATATTACTATACAGAATACATATATTACTATACAGAATACTTATATAACTATATAGAATACTTCTATTAGTATGCAGAATACTTATGTTGCTGTACAGAATCCTTATATTGCTATACAGAATATTTATATTGCTGTACAGAATAGTTATGTTGCTTAAAAGAATAGTTATGTTGCTGTACAGAATAGTTATGTTGCTATACAGAATAGTTATGTTGCTATACAGAATAGTTATGTTACTATACAGAATAGTTATGTTACTGTACAGAATAGTTATATTACTATACAGAATAGTTATGTTGCTGTACAGAATACTTATGCCGCTATACAGAATAATTTGTGTTGCTGTACAGAATAGTTTATGTTGCTGATACAGAATAGTTGTATTACTATACAGAATACTTATATTACTCTACAGAATACTTGTATCACTATACAGAATACTTGTATCACTATACAGAATACTTGTTTTACTATACAGAATAGTTATATTACTATACAGAATACTTGTATTAGTATACAGAATAGTTATATTACTATACAGAATACTTGTATTACTATACAGAATACTTGTATTACTATACAGAATAGTGATGTTGCTGTACAGAATACTTATATTACTATACAGAATATTTATATTACTATACAGAATACTTATATTGCTATACAGAATAGTTGTATTACTATACAGAATAGTTATGTTGCTGTACAGAATACTTATATTACTATACAGAATAGTTATGTTCCTGTACAGAATACTTATATTATTATACAGAATACTTATGTTACTATACAGAATACTTATATTACTATACAGAATACTTATATTAGTATGCAGAATACTTATGTTGCTGTACAGAATACTTATGTTACTATACAGAATACTTATATTACTATACAGAATACTTATATTAGTATGCAGAATACTTATGTTGCTGTACAGAATACTTATGTTACTGTACAGAATACTTATATTGCTCTACTGAATACTTATATTAGTATGCAGAATACTTATGTTGCTGTACAGAATACTTATGTTACTATATAGAATACTTATATTAGTATGCAGAATACTTATGTTGCTGTACAGAATAGTTATGTTACTGTACAGAATAGTTATGTTGCTATACAGAATACTTATATTGCTATACAGAATAGTTATATTACTATACAGAGTAGTTATGTTGCTGTACAGAATACTTATATTACTATACAAAATACTTGTGTTGGTGTACATGATACTTGTGTTGCTGTACAGAATACTTGTGTTGCTGTACAGAATACTTGTGTTGCTGTACAGAATACTTGTGTTCCTGTACATAATACTTGTGTTACTATACAGAATACTTATATTACTATACAGAATAGTTATGTTGCTATACAGAATACTTGTATTACTATACAGAATACTTATATTATTATACAGAATAGTTATATTGCTATACAGAATAGTTATGTTGCTATACAGAATACTTATATTACTATACAGAATACTTATGTTACTATACAGAATACTTATATTACTATACAGAATACTTATATTGCTATTCAGAATAGTTATGTTGCTGTACAGAATACTTATATTGCTATACAGAATAGTTATGTTGTGGTACAGAATAGTTATATTACTATACAGAATACTTATATTAGTATGCAGAATACTTATGTTGCTGTACAGAATACTTATATTAGTATACAGAATACTTTTATTACTATACAGAATACTTATTTTACTATACAGAATACTTGTATTACTATACAAAAGTTATATTACTATACAGAATAGTTATATTACTATACAGAATACTTGTATTACTATACAGAATACTTGTATTACTATACAGAATACTTATATTACTATACAGAATAGTTATATTAGTATGCAGAATACTTATGTCGCTGTACAGAATACTTATGTTGCTGTACAGAATACTTATATTGCTATACAGAATACTTATATTGCTATACAGAATACTTGTGTTGCTGTACAGAATAGTTATGTTGCTGTACAGAATAGTTATGTTGCTATACAGAATAGTTATATTACTATACAGAATATTTATATTAGTATGCAGAATACTTATGTTGCTGTACAGAATACTTATATTAGTATACAGAATACTTTTATTACTATACAGAATATTTATTTTACTATACAGAATACTTGTATTACTATACAAAAGTTATATTACTATACAGAATAGTTATATTACTATACAGAATACTTGTATTACTATACAGAATACTTATATTACTATACAGAATACTTATATTACTATACAGAATAGTTATATTAGTATGCAGAATACTTATGTCGCTGTACAGAATACTTATGTTGCTGTACAGAATACTTATATTGCTATACAGAATACTTATATTGCTATACAGAATACTTATGTTGCTGTACAGAATACTTTTATTGCTATACAGAATAGTTATGTTGTTATACAGAATAGTTATATTACTATACAGAATACTTATATTAGTATGCAGAATACTTATGTTGCTGTACAGAATACTTATATTAGTATGCAGAATACTTGTGTTGCTGTACAGAATAATTATGTTACTATACAGAATACTTATATTAGTATGCAGAATACTTATGTTGCTGTACAGAATAGTTATGTTGCTATACAGAATAGTTATGTTGCTGTACAGAATACTTGTATTACTATACAGAATAGTTATGTTGCTGTACAGAATACTTATATTATTCTACAGAATACTTATATTACTATACAGAATACTTATATTGCTATACAGAATAGTTATGTTTCTGTACAGAATACTTATATTACTCTACAGAATACTTGTATTACTATACAGAATACCTATGTTGCTGTACAGAAATACTTATATTACTATACAGAATACCTATGTTACTATACAGAATACTTATATTACTATACAGAATACTTATATTAGTATGCAGAATACTTATGTTGCTGTACAGAATACTTATATTAGTATACAGAATAGTCATATTGCTATACAGAATAGTTATGTTCCTATAGAGAATAGTTATGTTGCTATACAGAATACTTATATTACTATACAGAATACTTATATTACTATACAGAATACTTATGTTGCTGTACAGAATACTTATGTTGCTGTACAGAATACTTGTGTTGCTGTACAGAATACTTGTGTTGCTGTACAGAATACTTGTGTTGCTATACAGAATACTTGTGTTACTATACAGAATACTTGTGTTACTATACAGAATACTTATGTTACTATACAGAATACTTATGTTGCTATACAGAATACTTATATTACTATACAGAATACTTATATTACTATACAGAATACTTATATTGCTGTACAGAATACTTATATTGCTATACAGAATACTTATATTACTATACGGAATACCTATGTGACTATACAGAATACTTATATTACTATACAGAATACTTATATTGCTATACAGAATAGTTATGTTGCTGTACAGAATACTTATATTATTATACAGAATACTTATATTACTATACAGAATACTTATATTACTATATAGAATACTTATATTACTATGCAGAATACTTATGTTGCTGTACAGAATACTTATATTGCTATACAGAATAGTTATGTTGCTGTACAGAATAGTTATATTACTATACAGAATAGTTATGTTGCTGTACAGAATAGTTGTATTACTATACAGAATACTTATATTACTATACAGAATACTTGTATTACTATACAGAATACTTGTGTTGCTGTACTGAATAGTTATGTAGCTGTACAGAATACTTATATTACTATACAGAATACTTATATTACTATACAGAATACTTATATTACTATACAGAATACTTATGTTACTATACAGAATACTTATATTGCTATACAGAATACTTATATTAGTATGCAGAATACTTATGTTGCTGTACAGAATACTTATATTAGTATGCAGAATACCTATGTTGCTGTGCAGAAATACTTATATTACTCTACAGAATACTTGTATTACTATACAGAAAAGTTATGTTGCTGTACAGAATACTTATGTTACTATACAGAATACTTATATCACTATACAGAATACTTATATTGCTATTCAGAATAGTTATGTTGCTGTACAGAATACTTATATTGCTATACAGAATAGTTATGTTGTGGTACAGAATAGTTATATTACTATACAGAATACTTATATTAGTATGCAGAATACTTATGTTGCTGTACAGAATACTTATATTAGTATACAGAATACTTGTATTACTATACAGAAGTTATATTACTATACAGAATAGTTATATTACTATACAGAATACTTGTATTACTATACAGAATACTTGTATTACTATACAGAATACTTATATTACTATACAGAATACTTATATTAGTATACAGAATACTTATGTTGCTGTACAGAATACTTATGTTGCTGTACAGAATACTTATATTGCTATACAGAATACTTATATTGCTGTACAGAATAGTTATGTTGCTGTACAGAATAGTTATGTTGCTATACAGAATAGTTATATTACTATACAGAATACTTATATTAGTATGCAGAATACTTATGTTGCTGTACAGAATACTTATATTACTATACAGAATACTTATATTGCTATACAGAATACTTGTGTTGCTGTACAGAATACTTGTGTTGCTGTACAGAATACTTGTGTTGCTGTACAGAATAGTTATGTTGCTATACAGAATAGTTATATTACTATACAGAATACTTATATTAGTATGGAGAATACTTATGTTGCTGTACAGAATACTTTTATTGCTATACAGAATACTTGTGTTGCTGTACAGAATACTTGTGTTGCTGTAGAGAATAGTTATGTTGTTATACAGAATAGTTATATTACTATACAGAATACTTATATTAGTATGCAAAATACTTATGTTGCTGTACAGAATACTTATATTACTATACAGAATATCTATGTTACTATACAGAATACTTATATTACTATACAGAATACTTATATTAGTATGCAGAATACTTATGTTGCTGTACAGAATACTTATGTTGCTGTACAGAATACTTATATTCCTATACAGAATACTTGTGTTGCTGTACAGAATACTTGTGTTACTGTACAGAATAGTTATGTTGCTGTACAGAATAGTTATGTTGCTGTACAGAATAGTTATATTACTATACAGAATACTTATATTAGTATGCAGAATACTTATATTACTGTACAGAATACTTATGTTACTATACAGAATACTTATATTAGTATGCAGAATACTTATGTTGCTGTACAGAATAGTTACGTTACTGTACAGAATAGTTATGTTGCTATACAGAATACTTATATTACTATACAGAATACTTTTATTACTATACAGAATACTTTTGTTACTATACAGAATACTTATATTGCTATACAGAATAGTTATATTACTATACAGAATAGTTATGTTGCTGTACAGAATACTTATATTACTATACAGAATACTTGTGTTGGTGTACATGATACTTGTGTTGCTGTACAAAATACTTGTGTTGCTGTACAGAATACTTGTGTTGCTGTACAGAATACTTGTGTTGCTGTACAGAATACTTAGTGTTGCTATATTTTTATAATGCTTATGTTACTATACAGAATACTTATATTACTATACAGAATAGTTATGTTGCTATACAGAATACTTATATTACTATACAGAATACTTATATTATTATACAGAATAGTTATATTGCTATACAGAATAGTTATGTTGCTATAGAGAAAACTTATATTACTATACAGAATACCTATGTTACTATACAGAATACTTATATTACTATACAGAATACTTATATTGCTATTCAGAATACTTATATTGCTGTACAGAATACTTATATTGCTATACAGAATAGTTATGTTATGGTACATAATAGTTATATTACTATACAGAATACTTATATTAGTATGCAGAATACTTATGTTGCTGTACAGAATACTTATATTAGTATACAGAATACTTTTATTACTATACAGAATACTTGTATTACTATACAGAAGTTATATTACTATACAGAATAGTTATATTACTATACAGAATACTTATATTACTATACAGAATACTTATATTACTATACAGAATACTTGTATTACTATACAGAATACTTATATTACTATACAGAATAGTTATATTAGTATGCAGAATACTTATGTTGCTGTACAGAATACTTATGTTGCTGTACAGAATACTTATATTGCTATACAGAATACTTGTGTTGCTATACAGAATACTTGTGTTGCTGTACAGAATAGTTATGTTGTTATACAGAATAGTTATATTACTATACAGAATACTTATATTAGTATGCAGAATACTTATGTTGCTGTACAGAATACTTATATTAGTATGCAGAATACTTGTGTTGCTGTACAGAATAGTTATGTTGCTATACAGAATACTTATATTACTATACAGAATACTTATATTAGTATGCAGAATACTTATGTTGCTGTACAGAATACTTATATTACTATACAGAATACTTATATTGCTATACAGAATACTTGTGTTGCTGTACAGAATACTTATGTTGCTGTACAGAATACTTGTGTTGCTGTACAGAATACTTATGTTGCTGTACAGAATACTTATGTTGCTATACAGAATAGTTATATTACTATACAGAATACTTATATTAGTATGCAGAATACTTATGTTGCTGTACAGAATACTTTTATTGCTATACAGAATACTTGTGTTGCTGTACAGAATACTTATGTTGCTGTACAGAATACTTGTGTTGCTGTAGAGAATAGTTATGTTGTTATACAGAATAGTTATATTACTATACAGAATACTTATATTAGTATGCAAAATACTTATGTTGCTGTACAGAATACTTATATTACTATACAGAATATCTATGTTACTATACAGAATACTTATATTACTATACAGAATACTTATATTAGTATGCAGAATACTTATGTTGCTGTACAGAATACTTATGTTGCTGTACAGAATACTTATATTCCTATACAGAATACTTGTGTTGCTGTACAGAATACTTGTGTTGCTGTACAGAATAGTTATGTTGCTGTACAGAATAGTTATGTTGCTGTACAGAATAGTTATATTACTATACAGAATACTTATATTAGTATGCAGAATACTTGTATTGCTGTACAGAATACTTATATTACTGTACAGAATACTTATGTTACTATATAGAATACTTATATTAGTATGCAGAATACTTATGTTGCTGTACAGAATAGTTACGTTACTGTACAGAATAGTTATGTTGCTATACAGAATACTTATATTACTATACAGAATACTTTAATTAGTATACAGAATACTTTTGTTACTATACAGAATACTTATATTGCTATACAGATAGTTATATTACTATACAGAGTAGTTATGTTGCTGTACAGAATACTTATATTACTATACAGAATACTTGTGTTGCTGTGTACATGATACTTGTGTTGCTGTACAGAATACTTGTGTTGCTGTACAGAATACTTGTGTTGCTGTACAGAATACTTGTGTTGCTGTACAGAATACTTGTGTTCCTGTACAGAATACTTGTGTTACTATACAGAATACTTATATTACTATACAGAATAGTTATGTTGCTATACAGAATACTTGTATTACTATACAGAATACTTATATTATTATACAGAATAGTTATATTGCTATACAGAATAGTTATGTTGCTATACAGAATACTTATATTACTATACAGAATACTTATGTTACTATACAGAATACTTATATTACTATACAGAATACTTATATTGCTATTCAGAATAGTTATGTTGCTGTACAGAATACTTATATTGCTGTACAGAATACTTATATTGCTATACAGAATAGTTATGTTATGGTACAGAATAGTTATATTACTATACAGAATACTTATATTAGTATGCAGAATACTTATGTTGCTGTACAGAATACTTATATTAGTATACAGAATACTTTTATTACTATACAGAATACTTATTTTACTATACAGAATACTTGTATTACTATACAGAAGTTATATTACTATACAGAATAGTTATATTACTATACAGAATACTTGTATTACTATACAGAATACTTGTATTACTATACAGAATACTTATATTACTATACAGAATAGTTATATTAGTATGCAGAATACTTATGTTGCTGTACAGAATACTTATGTTGCTGTACAGAATACTTATATTGCTATACAGAATACTTATTTTGCTATACAGAATACTTGTGTTGCTATACAGAATACTTGTGTTGCTGTACAGAATAGTTATGTTGTTATACAGAATAGTTATATTACTATACAGAATACTTATATTAGTATGCAGAATACTTATGTTGCTGTACAGAATACTTATATTAGTATGCAGAATACTTGTGTTGCTGTACAGAATAATTATGTTACTATACAGAATACTTATATTAGTATGCAGAATACTTATGTTGCTGTACAGAATAGTTATGTTGCTGTACAGAATACTTGTATTACTATACAGAATAGTTATGTTGCTGTACAGAATACTTATATTATTCTACAGAATACTTATATTACTATACAGAATACTTATATTGCTATACAGAATACTTGTGTTGCTGTACAGAATACTTGTGTTGCTGTACAGAACAGTTATGTTACTGTACAGAATAGTTATGTTGCTATACAGAATAGTTATATTACTATACAGAATACTTATATTAGTATGCAGAATACTTATGTTGCTGTACAGAATACTTATATTATTATACAGAATACTTATATTACTATACAGAATACTTATATTGCTATACAGAATAGTTATGTTTCTGTACAGAATACTTATATTACTCTACAGAATACTTGTATTACTATACAGAATAGTTATGTTGCTGTACAGAATACTTATATTATTATACAGAATACTTATGTTACTATACAGAATACTTATATTACTATACAGAATAGTTATGTTGCGGTACAGAATAGTTATATTACTATACAGAATACTTATATTAGTATGCAGAATACTTATGTTGCTGTACAGAATACTTATATTACTATACAGAATACTTATGTTGCTGTACAGAAATACTTATATTACTATACAGAATACCTATGTTACTATACAGAATACTTATATTACTATACAGAATACTTATATTAGTATACAGAATACTTATGTTGCTGTACAGAATACTTATGTTGCTGTACAGAATACTTATATTACTATACAGAATACTTGTGTTGCTGTACAGAATACTTGTGTTGCTGTACAGAATAGTTATGTTACTGTACAGTTATGTTGCTATATACAGAATAGTTATATTACAGAATACTTATATTAGTATACAGAATACTTGTGTTGCTGTACAGAACAGTTATGTTACTGTACAGAATACTTATATTGCTATACAGAATACTTGTGTTGCTGTAGAGAATAGTTATCTTGTTATACAGAATAGTTATATTACCATACAGAATACTTATATTAGTATGCAGAATACTTATGTTGCTGTACAGAATACTTATATTAGTATGCAGAATACTTATGTTGCTGTACAGAATACTTATATTAGTATGCAGAATACTTATGTTGCTGTACAGAATAGTTATGTTGCTGTACAGAATAGTTATGTTGCTATACAGAATAGTTATGTTGCTATACAGAATATTTATATTACTATACAGATTACTTTAATTAGTATACAGAATAGTCATATTGCTATACAGAATAGTTATGTTCCTATAGAGAATAGTTATGTTGCTATACAGAATACTTATATTACTATACAGAATACTTGTATTACTATACAGAATACTTGTGTTGCTGTACAGGATACTTGTGTTGCTGTACAGAATATGTTATATTACTATACAGAATACTTATATTACTATACAGAATACTTATATTACTATACAGAATACTTATGTTACTATACAGAATACTTATATTGCTATACAGAATACTTATTTGCTGTACAGAATACTTATGTTAGTATACAGAATACTTATGTTGCTGTACAGAATACTTATGTTGCTATACAGGAATACTTATGTTGCTTTTATACAGAATACTTATGTTGCTGTACAGAATAGTTATGTTGCTATACAGAATAGTTATGTTGCTATACAGAATACTTATATTACTATACAGAATACTTATTTGTTACTATACAGAATACTTATATTGCTTTATACAGAATAGTTATGTTGCTGTACAGAGAATACTTATATTACTATACAGAATACTTATGTTACTATACAGAGATAAGCAGCCAGTACTATACAGAATACTTATATTACTATACAGAATACTTATATTGCTATACAGAATACTTATATATTACTATACAGAATACTTGTATTACTATACAGAATACTTATATTACTATACAGAATAGTTATGTTGCTGTACAGAATACTTATATTACTATACAGAATACGGTACTGTAGAATACTTATGTTGCTGTACAGAATACTTATATTGCTGTACAGAATACTTATATTACTGTACAGAATACTTGTATTACTATACAGAATACTTGTATTGCTATACAGAATACTTATATTGCTGTACAGAATACTTGTATTACTATACAGAATACTTATGTTGCTATACAGAATACTTATATTACTATACAGAATACTTATGTTACTATACAGAATACTTATGTTACTATACAGAATAGTTATGTTGCTGTATGCAGAATACTTGTATTACTATACAGAGTTATGCTGTAATTACAGAATACTTATATTACTATACAGAATACTTATATTACTATACAGAATACTTATGTTATACAGAATAGTTATTACTATACAGAATACTTGTGTTGCTATACAGAATACTTATGTTACTATACAGAATACTTATATTACTATACAGAATACTTATATTACTATGGAGAATACTTATGTTTGCTGTACAGAATACTTGTATTGCTATACAGAATACTTATTTCTGTACAGAATACTTATTTTGCTATACAGAATACTTATGTTGCTGTACAGAATACTTGTATTACTGTACAGAGATAGTTATGTTACTATACAGAATAGTTATATTACTATACAGGAATAGTTATGTTGCTATACAGAATACTTATATTACTGTACAGAATACTTATATTGGTATACAGAATACTTGTATTACTATACAGAATACTTATGTTACTATACAGAATACTTGTATTACTATACAGAATACTTATATTGCTATACAGAATACTTATGTTGCTGTACAGAATACTTATGTTACTATACAGAATACTTATGTTTATATACAGAATACTTATGTTGCTATACAGAATACTTATATTACTATACAGAATATACTTATATTACTTATACAGAATACTTATATTACTATACAGAATACTTATGTTGCTGTACAGAATACTTATGTTAGCATGCAGAATACTTATGTTGCTATACAGAATACTTATATTACTATACAGAATACTTGTATTGCTATACAGAATACTTATGTTGCTGTACAGAATACTTATGTTGCTATACAAGAATACTTATGTTACTATACAGAATACTTATGTTACTGTACAGAATACTTATATTACTATACAGAATACTTATGTTGCTGTACAGAATACTTATGTTGCTATACAGAATACTTATGTTGCTGTACAGAATACTTATATTGCTATACAGAATAGTTATGTTGCTATAGAGATAGTTATATTACTATACAGAATACTTATATTACTATACAGAATACTTGTATTACTATACAGAATACTTGTATTACTTATACAGGAATACTTATATTACTATACAGAATACTTATATTACTATACAGAATACTTATGTTGCTATACAGAATACTTATATTACTATACAAGAATACTTATGTTGCTGTACAGAATACTTATGTTGCTGTACAGAGATACTTATGTTGCTGTACAGAATACTTATATTAGTATGCAGAGAATACTTATGTTGCTGTACAGAATATTATATTACTGTACAGGTTACTTGTATTATTACTGGAGAATACTTATGTTGCTATACAGAATACTTATGTTGGATGTACAGAATACTTGTGTTGCTATACAGAATACTTGTGTTGCTATACAAGATATACTTATATAGCTATACAGAATATACTTATGTTGCTGTACAGAATACTTATGTTTACTATACAGATAGCACTTATGTTACTATACAGAATACTTATGTTGCTATACAGAATACTTATATTACTATACAGAATACTTATATTGCTGTACAGGAATAGTTATGTTGCTATACAGAATACTTATGTTGCTGTACAGAATACTTATGTTACTATACAGAATACTGGTTATGTTGCTGTACAGAATACTTATATTACTATACAGAATACTTATATTACTATACAGAATACTTATATTGCTATACAGAATACTTATGTTGCTGTACAGAATACTTATATTACTATACAGAATACTTATATTACTATACAGGAATACTTATGTTTGCTGTTACAGCAAATACTTATGTTACTATACAGAATACCTATGTGTTACTTTACAGAATACTTATATTACTATACAGAATACTTATATTAATTGTGCAGAATACTTATGTTGCTGTACAGAATACTTATGTTGCTGTACAGAATACTTATATTGCTACAGAATACTTATGTTGCTGTACAGAATACTTATGTTGCTATACAAGAATAGTTATGTTACTATACAGAATAGTTATGTTGCTATACAGAATGGTTATATTACTGTACAAGAATACTTATATTGCTATGCAGAATACTTATGTTGCTGTACAGAATACTTATATTACTATACAGATTACTTGTATTACTATACAGAATACTTGTATTACTGTACAGAATAGTTATGTTTGGTGATGGTAGAATAGTTATGTTATTGTACAGAATAGTTATATTAGCATTAAGAATACTTATGTTAGTATACAGAATACTTATGTTGCTGTACAGAATACATATATTACTCTAGAATAGTTATATTACTATACAGAATAGTTATGTTACTATACAGAATATTATGTTGCTATACAGAATACTTATATTACTATAGAATACTTATATTACTATACAGAATACTATATGTTGCTATACAGAATACTTATGTTGCTGTAGAATACTTATATAATGCTGTACAGGAATACTTATGTTGCTGTACAGAATACTTATGTTTATGTACAGAATACTTGTGTTACTTTATACAGAATACTTGTGTTGCTGTACAGAATAGTTATGTTACTGTACAGAATAGTTATATTGCTATGCAGAATAGTTATATTGCTGTACAGAATACTTATATTAGTATGCAGAATACTTATATTACTGTACAGAATACTTATGTTGCTATACAGAATACTTATATTACTATACAGAATACTTATATTGCTATACAGAATAGTTATGCTGCTGTACAGAATACTTGTTATTATAGCGAATAGTTATGTTACTATACAGAATAGTTATATTACTATACAGAATACTTATGTTGCTATGCAGAATACTTATGTTGCTTTGTACAGGATAGTTATGTTTGTACAGAATAGTTATGTTACTATACAGAATAGTTATATTGCTATACAGAATAGTTATGTTACTATACAGAATAGTTATGTTGCTGTACAGAATAGTTATATTACTATACAGAATACTTATATTACTATACAGAATACTTGTGTTTGCTGTACAGGATACTTGTGTTGCTGTACAGAATAGTTATGTTGCTGTACAGAATACTTATGTTGCTGTACAGAATACTTATATTGCTATGCAGAATACTTATGTTACTATACAGAATACTTATGTTACTATACAGAATACTTATATTGCTATTACAGAATATATATTGGTATACAGAATACTTATGTTGCTATGGAGATACTTACTATTACTATACAGAATACTTATGTTGCTATACTAGAAATACTTATATTACTACAGAATACTTATATTGCTATACAGAAAGGTTATGTTACTATACAGAATACTTATATTACTATACAGAATACTTATATTGCTTTGTACAGAATACTTATGTTGCTGTACAGAATACTTATATTGCTATACAAGAATAGTTATGTTGTGGTACAGAATACTTATGTTACTATACAGAATACTTATATTAGTATGCAGAATACTTATGTTGCTGTACAGAATACTTATATTACTATACAGAATACTTGTGTTGCTGTACAGAATACTTATGTTACTATACAGAATAGTTATGTTGCTTACTGCATGAGATACTTTATATTACTTTCTTACAGAATACTTATGTTGCTGTACAGAATACTTATATTGCTATACAGAATACTTATGTTGCTGTACAGAATACTTATGTTACTATACAGAATACTTATGTTGCTATGCAGAATACTTATGTTGCTATACAGAATACTTATGTTGCTGTACAGAATACTTATATTACTATACAGAATAGTTATGTTGCTATACAGAATACTTATATTATTCTACAGAATACTTATATTGGTATACAGAATACTTATGTTGCTATACAGAATACTTGTGTTGCTGCTTTACAGAATACTTATGTTGCTGTACAGAATACTTATATTACTATACAGAATAGTTATGTTGCGGTACAGAATAGTTATATTACTATACAGAATACTTATATTAGTATGCAGAATACTTATGTTGCTGTACAGAGAATTATATTATTATGCAGAATACTTATATTGCTATACAGTTATATTGCTATACAGAGATACTTATGTTTATTGTACAGAATAGTTATATTACTCTACAGGAATACTTGTATTAGGCTGCAGAATACTTATGTTGCTGTACAGAATACTTATATTAGTATACAGAATACTTATGTTACTATACAGAATACTTATATTACTATACAGAATACTTATGTTACTGTACAGAATAGTTATATTACTATACAGAATACTTATATTACTATACAGAATACTTATGTTGCTATACAGAATACTTATATTAGTATACAGAGATATTATGTTGCTCTACAGAAATACTTATATTACTACACAGAATACTTATATTACTATACAGAATACTTATATTACTATACAGAATACTTATATTGGTATGCAGAGATACTTATGTTGCTGTACAGGAATACTTATGTTGCTGTACAGAATACTTATATTGCTATACAGAATACTTGTGTTGCTGTACAGAATACTTGTGTTGCTGTACATAACAGTTATGTTACTGTACAGAATAGTTATGTTGCTATACAGAATAGTTATATTACTGTACAGAATACTTATGTTGGTGTACAGAAGACTTGTGTTGCTATACAGAATACTTTTATTGCTATACAGAATACTTGTGTTGCTGTACAGAATACTTGTGTTGCTGTAGAGCAGAATAGTTATGTTGCTATACAGAATACTTATATTACTATACAGAATACTTATATTAGTATGCAGAATACTTATGTTGCTGTAAGAATACTTATATTAGTATACAGAATACTTATGTTGCTATACAGAATACTTATATTACTATGCAGAATACTTATGTTTAAGTACAGAATGGATTATGATTGCTATACAGAATACTTATGTTGCTATACAGAATACTTATATTACTATACAGAATATTATATTACTATACAAGTTACTTTTAATTAGTACAGAATTCATATTGCTTTATACAGAATACTGCTATTGCTATGAAATACTTATATATTTGCTGTACAGAATACTTATATTATATACAAGAATACTTATATTACTGTACAGAATACTTATGTTGCTGTACAGGATACTTATGTTGCTCTGTACAGAATACTTATATTACTATACAGAATACTTATATTATTATGCAGAATACTTATATTACTATACAGAATACTTATGTTACTATACAGAATACTTATATTGCTATACAGAATACTTATTTTATACCAATACTTATGTTGCTGTACAGAATACTTATGTTGCTGTACAGAATACTTGTGTTACTATACAGAATACTTGTATTACTATACAGAATACTTATATTACTATACAGAATACTTATGTTGCTATACAGAATACTTATATTACTATACAGAATACTTATGTTGCTATACAGAATACTTATATTACTATACAGAATACTTATATTGCTTTATACAGAATGGTTATGTTACTATACAGAATACTTATATTACTGTACAGAATACTTATATTATTATGTACAAGAATACTTGTATTACTTACTATACAGAATACTTATATTACTATACAGAATACTTATGTTGCTGTACAGAATAGATTATATTACTGTACAGAATACTTGTATTACTATACAGAATACTTATATTGCTATACAGAATACTTATGTTTGCTGTACAGAATACTTATATTACTATATAGAATACTTGTGTTGCTGTACAGAATACTTATGTTACTATACAAGAATAGTTATGTTGCTGTACAGAATACATATTACTATGCAGAATACTTATATTACTGTACAGAATACTTATGTTGCTTTGCAGAATACTTATGTTGCTATACAGAATACTTATATTACTATACAGAATACTTATGTTGCTGTACAGAATACTTATGTTACTATACAGAATACTTGTATTACTATACAGAATACTTATATTACTATACAGAATACTTATGTTGCTGTGGGAATACTTATATTACTATACAGAATACTTGTGTTACTACCACCAGAATACTTATATTACTATACACAGAATAGTTATGTTGCTATACAGAATAGTTATGTTATTATACAGAATACTTATATTACTATACAGGGCTCTTGTATTACTATGCAGAATACTTATATTATTATGCAGAATACTTATGTTGCTATACAGGAATACTTATGTTGCTGCACAGAATACTTATGTTACTATACAGAATACTTATGTTCTGTACAGAATACTTATGTTACTATACAGAATACTTATGTTGCTATACAGAATACTTATATTACTATACAGAATACTTATATTGCTATACAAGTACTTATGTTGCTATACAGAATACTTATGTTGCTATACACAGAATACTTATGTTGCTGTACAGAATACTTATGTTACTGTACAGAATACTTATATTTACTGTACAGAATAGTTATATGTTGCTATACAGAATAGTTATATTACTATACAGAATACTTGTTATGTTGCTGTATTGTATACTAATATTATTGCTACGAATACTTACATACTATTATACAGAATACTTATATTACTATACAGAATACTTGTATTTATGTAGAGAATAGTTATCTTGCTATGCAGGAATACTTATATTACTATACAGAATACTTATATTGTTGCTATACAGAATAGTTATATTACTATGCAGAATACTTATATTGCTATGCAGAATAGTTATATTACTGCTTAGAATACTGTTATGTTGCTGTACAGAATGGTTATGTTGCTATACAGAATATATTATATTTATATACAGAATTTTGTTATACTACTACAGAATAGTTATATTGCTATACAGAATAGTTATATTACTATACAGAATACTTATGTTGCTATACAGAATGACTTATGTTGCTATACGGAATACGGTAATGTTGCTGTACAGAATACTTGTGTTGCTGTACAGAATACTTATGTTGCTGTATACAGAATACTTATATTACTATACAGAATACTTATGTTACTGTACAGAATACTTATATTACTATACAGAATACTTATATTACTATACAGAATACTTATGTTGCTATACAGAATACTTATATTGCTATACAGAATAGTTATGTTACTATACAGAATACTTATATTACTATAGAATACTTATGTTGCTGTACAGAATACTTATGTTGCTATACAGAATACTTATGTTGCTATACAGAATAGTTGTGTTGCTGTACAGAATAGTTATGTTGCTGTACAGAATAGTTATATTACTATACAGAATACTTATATATTGGTATGCAGAGATACTTATGTTGCTGTACAGAATACTTATATTGCTATACAAGAATACTTATGTTGCTACATACAGAATACTTATATTACTATACAGAATACTTATATTACTATACAGAATAGTTATATTACTATACAAGAATACTTATATTACTATACAGAATACTTGTATTGCTATACAAGAATACTTATGTTACTATACAGAATACTTATTACTATACAGAATACTTATATTACTATACAGAATACTTATATTGCTACTTACTGCAGAATACTTATGTTGCTGTACAGAATACTTATGTTGCTGTACAGAATAGGATGTAGCATATTGCTGTACAGGAATACTTATAGTATTGCTATACAGAATACTTATATTACTATACAGAATACTTATATTGCTATACAGAATACTTATGTTGTTATACAGAATAGTTATATTACTATACAGAATACTTATATTA
>NW_027467782.1:65164969-65224373 GCF_004210375.1 Tachypleus tridentatus | reverse complement strand
ATTTATAAACGAGACTTCTACATAGTCACAGTACACAATTAATTTATAAACGAGACTTCTACATAGTCACAGTACACAATTAATTTATTTAAACCGAGACTTCTACATAGTCACAGTACACTGTTAATTTAATAACGAGACTTCTACATAGTCACAGTACACTGTTAATTTAATAACGAGACTTCTACATAGTCACAGTACACTGTTAATTTAATAACGAGACTTCTACATAGTCACAGTACACTGTTAATTTAATAACGAGACTTCTACATAGTCACAGTACAGTGTTAATTTAATAACGAGACTTCTACATAGTCACAGTACAGTGTTAATTTAATAACGAGACTTCTACATAGTCACAGTACACTGTTAATTTAATAACGAGACTTCTACATAGTCACAGTACACTGTTAATTTAATAACGAGACTTCTACATAGTCACAGTACACTGTTAATTTAATAACGAGACTTCTACATAGTCACAGTACAGTGTTAATTTAATAACGAGACTTCTACATAGTCACAGTACAGTGTTAATTTAATAACGAGACTTCTACATAGTCACAGTACAGTGTTAATTTAATAACGAGACTTCTACATAGTCACAGTACAGTGTTAATTTAATAACGAGACTTCTACATAGTCACAGTACACTGTTAATTTAATAACGAGACTTCTACATAGTCACAGTACAGTGTTAATTTAATAACGAGACTTCTACATAGTCACAGTACAGTGTTAATTTAATAACGAGACTTCTACATAGTCACAGTACAGTGTTAATTTAATAACGAGACTTCTACATAGTCACAGTACAGTGTTAATTTAATAACGAGACTTCTACATAGTCACAGTACACTGTTAATTTAATAACGAGACTTCTACATAGTCACAGTACACTGTTAATTTAATAACGAGACTTCTACATAGTCACAGTACAGTGTTAATTTAATAACGAGACTTCTACATAGTCACAGTACAGTGTTAATTTAATAACGAGACTTCTACATAGTCACAGTACACTGTTAATTTAATAACGAGACTTCTACATAGTCACAGTACACTGTTAATTTAATAACTGTTAATTTAATAACGAGACTTCTACATAGTCACAGTACACTGTTAATTTAATAACGAGACTTCTACATAGTCACAGTACACTGTTAATTTAATAACGAGACTTCTACATAGTCACAGTACACTGTTAATTTAATAACGAGACTTCTACATAGTCACAGTTACAGACTGTTAATTTAATAATAACAGAGACTTCTACATAGTCACAGTACACTGTTAATTTAATAACGAGACTTCTACATAGTCACAGTACACTGTTAATTTAATAACGAGACTTCTACATAGTCACAGTACACTGTTAATTTAATAACGAGACTTCTACATAGTCACAGTACACTGTTAATTTAATAACGAGACTTCTACATAGTCACAGTACACTGTTAATTTAATAACGAGACTTCTACATAGTCACAGTACACTGTTAATTTAATAACGAGACTTCTACATAGTCACAGTACAGTGTTAATTTAATAACGAGACTTCTACATAGTCACAGTACACTGTTAATTTAATAACGAGACTTCTACATAGTCACAGTACACTGTTAATTTAATAACGAGACTTCTACATAGTCACAGTACACTGTTAATTTAATAACGAGACTTCTACATAGTCACAGTACAGTGTTAATTTAATAACGAGACTTCTACATAGTCACAGTACAGTGTTAATTTAATAACGAGACTTCTACATAGTCACAGTACAGTGTTAATTTAATAACGAGACTTCTACATAGTCACAGTACAGTGTTAATTTAATAACGAGACTTCTACATAGTCACAGTACACTGTTAATTTAATAACGAGACTTCTACATAGTCACAGTACACTGTTAATTTAATAACGAGACTTCTACATAGTCACAGTACACTGTTAATTTAATAACGAGACTTCTACATAGTCACAGTACAGTGTTAATTTAATAACGAGACTTCTACATAGTCACAGTACAGTGTTAATTTAATAACGAGACTTCTACATAGTCACAGTACAGTGTTAATTTAATAACGAGACTTCTACATAGTCACAGTACACTGTTAATTTAATAACGAGACTTCTACATAGTCACAGTACACTGTTAATTTAATAACGAGACTTCTACATAGTCACAGTACACTGTTAATTTAATAACGAGACTTCTACATAGTCACAGTACACTGTTAATTTAATAACGAGACTTCTACATAGTCACAGTACAGTACACTGTTAATTTAAAAACGAGACTGTTAATTTAATAACGAGACTTCTACATAGTCACAGTACACTGTTAATTTAATAACGAGACTTCTACATAGTCACAGTACAGTGTTAATTTAATAACGAGACTTCTACATAGTCACAGTACACTGTTAATTTAATAACGAGACTTCTACATAGTCACAGTACAGTGTTAATTTAATAACGAGACTTCTACATAGTCACAGTACACTGTGTTAATTTAATAACGAGACTTCTACATAGTCACAGTACACTGTTAATTTAATAACGAGACTTCTACATAGTCACAGTACACTGTTAATTTAATAACGAGACTTCTACATAGTCACAGTACACTGTTAATTTAATAACGAGACTTCTACATAGTCACAGTACAGTGTTAATTTAATAACGAGACTTCTACATAGTCACAGTACAGTGTTAATTTAATAACGAGACTGTCACAGTAATTTAATTTAATAACGAGACTTCTACATAGTCACAGTACAGTGTTAATTTAATAACGAGACTTCTACATAGTCACAGTACACTGTTAATTTAATAACGAGACTTCTACATAGTCACAGTACACTGTTAATTTAATAACGAGACTTCTACATAGTCACAGTACACTGTTAATTTAATAACGAGACTTCTACATAGTCACAGTACACTGTTAATTTAATAACGAGACTTCTACATAGTCACAGTACACTGTTAATTTAATAACGAGACTTCTACATAGTCACAGTACAGACTTCTACATAGTTAATTTAATAACGAGACTTCTACATAGTCACAGTACACTGTTAATTTAATAACGAGACTTCTACATAGTCACAGTACACTGTTAATTTAATAACGAGACTTCTACATAGTCACAGTACACTGTTAATTTAATAGTCACAGTACACTGTTACGAGACTTCTACATAGTCACAGTACAGTGTTAATTTAATAACGAGACTTCTACATAGTCACAGTACACTAGTTAATTTAATAACGAGACTTCTACATAGTCACAGTACACTGTTAATTTAATAACGAGACTTCTACATAGTCACAGTACACTGTTAATTTAATAACGAGACTTCTACATAGTCACAGTACACTGTTAATTAAATAACGAGACTTCTACACAGTCACAGTACAGTGTTAATTTAAAAACGAGACTTCTACATAGTCACAGTACACTACTAAATTAATAACGAGACTTCTACATAGTCACAGTACACTGTTAATTTAAAAACGAGACTTCTACATAGTCACAGTACACTACTAATTTAAAAACGAGACTTCTACATAGTCACAGTACACTGTTAATTTAAAAACGAGACTTCTACATAGTCACAGTACACAACTAATTTAAAAACGAGACTTCTAAATAGTCACAGTACACTACTAATTTACAAACGAGACTTCTACATAGTCACAGTGCACTGTTAATTTAATAACGAGACTTCTACATAGTCACAGTACACTGTTAATTTAAAAACGAGACTTCTACATAGTCACAGTACACTGTTAATTTAAAACCGAGACTTCTACATAGTCACAGTACACAACTAATTTAAAAACGAGACTTCTAAATAGTCACAGTACACTACTAATTTAAAAACGAGACTTCTACATAGTCACAGTACAGTGTTAATTTAAAACCGAGACCTCTACATAGTCACAGTACACTGTTAATTTAAAAACGAGACTTTTACATAGTCACAGTACACTGTTAATTTAAAACGAGACTTCTACATAGTCACAGTACACAACTAATTTAAAACGAGACTTCTAAATAGTCACAGTACACTGCTAATTTAAAAACGAGACTTCTACATAGTCACAGTGCACTGTTAATTTAATAACGAGACTTCTACATAGTCACAGTACACTGTTAATTTAAAACCGAGACTTCTACATAGTCACAGTACACTGTTAATTTAAAACCGAGACTTCTACATAGTCACAGTACACAACTAATTTAAAACGAGACTTCTAAATAGTCACAGTACACTACTAATTTAAAACGAGACTTCTACATAGTCACAGTACAGTGTTAATTTAATAACGAGACTTCTACATAGTCACAGTACACTGTTAATTTAATAACGAGACTTCTACATAGACACAGTACATTGTTAATTTAATAACGAGACTTCTACATAGTCACAGTACAGTGTTAATTTAATAACGAGACTTCTACATAGTCACAGTACACTGTTAATTTAATAACGAGACTTCTACATAGTCACAGTACACTGTTAATTTAATAACGAGACTTCTACATAGTCACAGTACAGTGTTAATTTAATAACGAGACTTCTACATAGTCACAGTACACTGTTAATTTAATAACGAGACTTCTACATAGTCACAGTACACTGTTAATTTAATAACGAGACTTCTACATAGACACAGTACACTGTTAATTTAATAACGAGACTTCTACATAGTCACAGTACACTGTTAATTTAATAACGAGACTTCTACATAGTCACAGTACACTGTTAATTTAATAACGAGACTTCTACATAGTCACAGTACAGTGTTAATTTAATAACGAGACTTCTACATAGACACAGTACAGTGTTAATTTAATAACGAGACTTCTACATAGTCACAGTACAGTGTTAATTTAATAACGAGACTTCTACATAGTCACAGTACAGTGTTAATTTAAAAACGAGACTTCTACATAGTCACAGTACAGTGTTAATTTAATAACGAGACTTCTACATAGTCACAGTACACTGTTAATTTAATAACGAGACTTCTACATAGTCACAGTACAGTGTTAATTTAATAACGAGACTTCTACATAGTCACAGTACAGTGTTAATTTAATAACGAGACTTCTACATAGTCACAGTACACTGTTAATTTAATAACGAGACTTCTACATAGTCACAGTACAGTGTTAATTTAATAACGAGACTTCTACATAGACACAGTACAGTGTTAATTTAAAACGAGACTTCTACATAGTCACAGTACACTGTTAATTTAATAACGAGACTTCTACATAGTCACAGTACACTGTTAATTTAATAACGAGACTTCTACATAGTCACAGTACACTGTTAATTTAATAACGAGACTTCTACATAGTCACAGTACACTGTTAATTTAATAACGAGACTTCTACATAGTCACAGTACACTGTTAATTTAATAACGAGACTTCTACATAGTCACAGTACACTGTTAATTTAATAACGAGACTTCTACATAGTCACAGTACAGTGTTAATTTAATAACGAGACTTCTACATAGTCACAGTACATTGTTAATTTAATAACGAGACTTCTACATAGTCACAGTACAGTGTTAATTTAATAACGAGACTTCTACATAGTCACAGTACACTGTTAATTTAAAAACGAGACTTCTACATAGTCACAGTACAGTGTTAATTTAATAACGAGACTTCTACATAGTCACAGTACATTGTTAATTTAAAACGAGACTTCTACATAGTCACAGTACATTGTTAATTTAATAACGAGACTTCTACATAGTCACAGTACACTGTTAATTTAATAACGAGACTTCTACATAGTCACAGTACAGTGTTAATTTAATAACGAGACTTCTACATAGTCTCAGTACATTGTTAATTTAAAAACGAGACTTCTACATAGTCACAGTACAGTGTTAATTTAATAACGAGACTTCTACATAGTCTCAGTACATTGTTAATTTAATAACGAGACTTCTACATAGTCAGTACAGTAATTTAATAACACTGTCTAGTACACTGTTAATTAAATAACGAGACTTCTACACAGTCACAGTGCACTGTTAATTTAATAACGAGACTTCTACATAGTCACAGTACACTGTTAATTTAATAACGAGACTTCTACATAGTCACAGTACACTGTTAATTTAATAACGAGACTTCTACATAGTCACAGTACACTGTTAATTTAATAACGAGACTTCTACATAGTCACAGTACAGTGTTAATTTAATAACGAGACTTCTACATAGTCACAGTACAGTGTTAATTTAAAACGAGACTCTACATAGTTAATTTAATAACGAGACTTCTACATAGTCACAGTACAGTGTTAATTTAATAACGAGACTTCTACATAGTCACAGTACAGTGTTAATTTAATAACGAGACTGTTAATTTAATAACGAGACTTCTACATAGTCACAGTACAGTGTTAATTTAATAACGAGACTTCTACATAGTCACAGTAGAGACTTCTACATAGTCACAGTACACTGTTAATTTAATAACGAGACTTCTACATAGTCACAGTACACTGTTAATTTAATAACGAGACTTCTACATAGTCACAGTACACTGTTAATTTAATAACGAGACTTCTACATAGTCACAGTACACTGTTAATTTAATAACGAGACTTCTACATAGTCACAGTACACTGTTAATTTAATAACGAGACTTCTACATAGTCACAGTACACTGTTAATTTAATAACGAGACTTCTACATAGTCACAGTACACTGTTAATTTAATAACGAGACTTCTACATAGTCACGAGTTCTACATAGTCACAGTTGTTAATTTAATAACGAGACTTCTACATAGTCACAGTACACTGTTAATTTAATAACGAGACTTCTACATAGTCACAGTACACTGTTAATTTAATAACGAGACTTCTACATAGTCACAGTACACTGTTAATTTAATAACGAGACTTCTACATAGTCACAGTACACTGTTAATTTAATAACGAGACTTCTACATAGTCACAGTACACTGTTAATTTAATAACGAGACTTCTACATAGTCACAGTACACTGTTAATTTAATAACGAGACTTCTACATAGTCACAGTACACTGTTAATTTAATAACGAGACTTCTACATAGTCACAGTACAGTGTTAATTTAATAACGAGACTTCTACATAGTCACAGTACACTGTTAATTTAATAACGAGACTTCTACATAGTCACAGTACAGTGTTAATTTAATAACGAGACTTCTACATAGTCACAGTACACTGTTAATTTAATAACGAGACTTCTACATAGTCACAGTACAGTGTTAATTTAATAACGAGACTTCTACATAGTCACAGTACAGTGTTAATTTAATAACGAGACTTCTACATAGTCACAGTACAGTGTTAATTTAATAACGAGACTTCTACATAGTCACAGTACAGTGTTAATTTAATAACGAGACTTCTACATAGTCACAGTACAGTGTTAATTTAATAACGAGACTTCTACATAGTCACAGTACACTGTTAATTTAATAACGAGACTTCTACATAGTCACAGTACACTGTTAATTTAATAACGAGACTTCTACATAGTCACAGTACACTGTTAATTTAATAACGAGACTTCTACATAGTCACAGTACACTGTTAATTTAATAACGAGACTTCTACATAGTCACAGTACACACTGTTAATTTAATAACGAGACTTCTACATAGTCACAGTACACTGTTAATTTAATAACGAGACTTCTACATAGTCACAGTACACTGTTAATTTAATAACGAGACTTCTACATAGTCACAGTACAGTGTTAATTTAATAACGAGACTTCTACATAGTCACAGTACACTGTTAATTTAATAACGAGACTTCTACATAGTCACAGTACAGTGTTAATTTAATAACGAGACTTCTACATAGTCACAGTACACTGTTAATTTAATAACGAGACTTCTACATAGTCACAGTACACTGTTAATTTAATAACGAGACTTCTACAGTACAGTGTTAATTTAATAACGAGACTTCTACATAGTCACAGTACACTTTAATTTAATAACGAGACTTCTACATAGTCACAGTACAGTGTTAATTTAATAACGAGACTTCTACATAGTCACAGTACAGTGTTAATTTAATAACGACGGTACAGTGTTAATTTAATAACTTCTACATAGTCACAGTACACTGTTAATTTAATAACGAGACTTCTACATAGTCACAGTACAGTGTTAATTTAATAACGAGACTTCTACATAGTCACAGTACACTGTTAATTTAATAACGAGACTTCTACATAGTCACAGTACAGTGTTAATTTAAAAACGAGACTTCTACATAGACACAGTACACTGTTAATTTAATAACGAGACTTCTACATAGTCACAGTACACTGTTAATTTAATAACGAGACTTCTACATAGTCACAGTACACTGTTAATTTAATAACGAGACTTCTACATAGTCACAGTACACTGTTAATTTAATAACGAAACTTCTACATAGTCACAGTACACTGTTAATTTAATAACGAGACTTCTACATAGTCACAGTACACTGTTAATAGAATAACGAGACTTCTACATAGTCACAGTACACTGTTAATTTAATAACGAGACTTCTACATAGTCACAGTACAGTGTTAATTTAATAACGAGACTTCTACATAGACACAGTACATAGTTAATTTAATAACGAGACTTCTACATAGTCACAGTACACTGTTAATTTAATAACGAGACTTCTACATAGTCACAGTACACTGTTAATTTAATAACGAGACTTCTACATAGTCACAGTACACTGTTAATTAAATAACGAGACTTCTACACAGTCACAGTACAGTGTTAATTTAAAAACGAGACTTCTACATAGTCACAGTACACTACTAAATTAATAACGAGACTTCTACATAGTCACAGTACACTGTTAATTTAAAAACGAGACTTCTACATAGTCACAGTACACTACTAATTTAAAAACGAGACTTCTACATAGTCACAGTACACTGTTAATTTAAAAACGAGACTTCTACATAGTCACAGTACACAACTAATTTAAAAACGAGACTTCTAAATAGTCACAGTACACTACTAATTTACAAACGAGACTTCTACATAGTCACAGTGCACTGTTAATTTAATAACGAGACTTCTACATAGTCACAGTACACTGTTAATTTAAAAACGAGACTTCTACATAGTCACAGTACACTGTTAATTTAAAACCGAGACTTCTACATAGTCACAGTACACAACTAATTTAAAAACGAGACTTCTAAATAGTCACAGTACACTACTAATTTAAAAACGAGACTTCTACATAGTCACAGTACAGTGTTAATTTAAAACCGAGACCTCTACATAGTCACAGTACACTGTTAATTTAAAAACGAGACTTTTACATAGTCACAGTACACTGTTAATTTAAAAACGAGACTTCTACATAGTCACAGTACACAACTAATTTAAAAACGAGACTTCTAAATAGTCACAGTACACTACTAATTTAAAAACGAGACTTCTACATAGTCACAGTGCACTGTTAATTTAATAACGAGACTTCTACATAGTCACAGTACACTGTTAATTTAAAACCGAGACTTCTACATAGTCACAGTACACTGTTAATTTAAAACCGAGACTTCTACATAGTCACAGTACACAACTAATTTAAAAACGAGACTTCTAAATAGTCACAGTACACTACTAATTTAAAAACGAGACTTCTACATAGTCACAGTACAGTGTTAATTTAATAACGAGACTTCTACATAGTCACAGTACACTGTTAATTTAATAACGAGACTTCTACATAGACACAGTACATTGTTAATTTAATAACGAGACTTCTACATAGTCACAGTACAGTGTTAATTTAATAACGTGACTTCTACATAGTCACAGTACACTGTTAATTTAATAACGAGACTTCTACATAGTCACAGTACACTGTTAATTTAATAACGAGACTTCTACATAGTCACAGTACAGTGTTAATTTAATAACGAGACTTCTACATAGTCACAGTACACTGTTAATTTAATAACGAGACTTCTACATAGTCACAGTACACTGTTAATTTAATAACGAGACTTCTACATAGACACAGTACACTGTTAATTTAAAAACGAGACTTCTACATAGACACAGTACACTGTTAATTTAATAACGAGACTTCTACATAGACACAGTACACTGTTAATTTAATAACGAGACTTCTACATAGTCACAGTACAGTGTTAATTTAATAACGAGACTTCTACATAGACACAGTACAGTGTTAATTTAATAACGAGACTTCTACATAGACACAGTACAGTGTTAATTTAATAACGAGACTTCTACATAGACACAGTACAGTGTTAATTTAAAAACGAGACTTCTACATAGTCACAGTACAGTGTTAATTTAATAACGAGACTTCTACATAGTCACAGTACACTGTTAATTTAATAACGAGACTTCTACATAGACACAGTACAGTGTTAATTTAAAAACGAGACTTCTACATAGTCACAGTACAGTGTTAATTTAATAACGAGACTTCTACATAGTCACAGTACACTGTTAATTTAATAACGAGACTTCTACATAGTCACAGTACAGTGTTAATTTAATAACGAGACTTCTACATAGACACAGTACAGTGTTAATTTAAAAACGAGACTTCTACATAGTCACAGTACACTGTTAATTTAATAACGAGACTTCTACATAGTCACAGTACACTGTTAATTTAATAACGAGACTTCTACATAGACACAGTACACTGTTAATTTAAAAACGAGACTTCTACATAGTCACAGTACACTGTTAATTTAATAACGAGACTTCTACATAGTCACAGTACACTGTTAATTTAATAACGAGACTTCTACATAGTCACAGTACACTGTTAATTTAAAAACGAGATTTCTACATAGTCACAGTACAGTGTTAATTTAATAACGAGACTTCTACATAGTCTCAGTACATTGTTAATTTAAAAACGAGACTTCTACATAGTCACAGTACAGTGTTAATTTAATAACGAGACTTCTACATAGTCACAGTACACTGTTAATTTAAAAACGAGACTTCTACATAGTCACAGTACAGTGTTAATTTAATAACGAGACTTCTACATAGTCTCAGTACATTGTTAATTTAAAAACGAGACTTCTACATAGTCACAGTACAGTGTTAATTTAATAACGAGACTTCTACATAGTCACAGTACACTGTTAATTTAAAAACGAGACTTCTACATAGTCACAGTACAGTGTTAATTTAATAACGAGACTTCTACATAGTCTCAGTACATTGTTAATTTAAAAACGAGACTTCTACATAGACACAGTACAGTGTTAATTTAATAACGAGACTTCTACATAGTCTCAGTACATTGTTAATTTAATAACGAGACTTCTACATAGTCTCAGTACATTGTTAATTTAATAACGAGACTCCTACATAGTCTCAGTACACTGTTAATTAAATAACGAGACTTCTACATAGTCACAGTACACTGTTAATTTAAAAACGAGAAATAAACGCCGGGCGTGATTTAAGTCGTTAAGTTGTCAGAATTCTAAATCCGAAAACCCGTGGTTCGTATTACATGACCACAAAACCCCGCTCGACACTTTCGGATTGTGGGTGTGTTATGAAATTGAAATAGCCGAAGAACAGGTTAGAAGTGTATTCTTTCGTTCTAGTATATCAGTTTAAAAAAACTATGCTTTAAGTAGCCTTGTCACACACATCAGAACAAAGTTCAAAACTAGAATGAGCTACGCGCCGATGCTCCTTTGTATAGCTTTGCGCATAAAAATAAAACTTTTATAAATCCCCACCTACAAGGAGACTAAACGAACAATTAGAAGAACAAAAAATATAAGCTGTACACAAAGTCCTGATGGGAAAGAAAACAGATTTCACCTAACCAGTGCATTCACTCTAAGAGTTACAGAATACTTATCTACACGTTTAATGTTACAAAATCTACGAAATGACACGAAGGGTCGGTGTTTGAAAAAACCTCTCTTTGCAACTCTCACGGTTCCTATGTTTTAATCATGCTTTGAGTTGGAGCACCCCGCTAATACAGCGGTAATTCTACGGATTTACACTCCGTAAATCCCCGCTAAAATCACGGTTTCGATTACCCTCTGTGGACTCAGCACATTGCCCGACGTGGCTTTGCTATAAGAAAACACAAAAACACACGCTTTGAGTTGGTGCAGTGACTGGTTATTTCAACACTTCAAATGTAGTTTAAAACCACAATGTAACAGTTTTAAACATTATCACACTACCAGGTTTCCTGTATACCACAATGTAACAGTTTTAAACATTATCATACTACCAGGTTTCCTGTATACCACAATGTAACAGTTTTAAACATTATCACACTACCAGGTTTCCTGTATACCACAATGTAACAGTTTTAAACATTATCACACTACCAGGTTTCCTGTATACCACAATGTAACAGTTTTAAACATTATCATACTACCAGGTTTCCTGTATACCACAATGTAACAGTTTTAAACATTATCATACTACCAGGTTTCCTGTACACCACAATGTAACAGTTTTAAACATTATCATACTACCAGGTTTCCTGTATACCACAGTGTAACAGTTTTAAACATTATCATACTACCAGGTTTCCTTTTTACCACAATGTAACAATTTTAAACATTATCATACTACCAGGTTTCCTATATACCACAATGTAACAGTTTTAAACATTATCATACTACATGGTTTCCTGTATACCACAATGTAACAGTTTTAAACATTATCATACTACCATATTTCCTGTATACCACAATGTAACAGTTTTAAACATTATCATACTACACGGTTTCCTGTATACCACAATGTAACAGTTTTATACATTATCATACTACCATATTTCCTGTATACCACAATGTAACAGTTTTAAACATTGTCATACTACCAGGTTTCCTGTATACCACCATGTAACAGTTTTAAACATTATCATACTACCAGGTTTCCTGTATACCACAATGTAACAGTTTTAAACATTATCATACTACCAGGTTTCCTGTATACCACCATGTAACAGTTTTAAACATTATCATACTACCAGGTTTCCTGTATACCACAATGTAACAGTTTTAAACATTATCATACAACCAGGTTTCCTGTATACCACAATGTAACAGGTTTAAACATTATCACACTACAAGGTTTCCTGTATACCATAATGTAACAGTTTTAAACATTATCATACTACCAGGTTTCCTGTATACCACAATGTAAGAGTTTTAAATGTTATCACACTACCAGGTTTCCTGTACACCACAATGTAACAGTTTTAAACATTAACATACTACCAGGTTTCCTGTATACCACAGTGTAACAGTTTTAAACATTATCATACTACAAGGTTTCCTGTATACCACCATGTAACAGTTTTAAACATTAACATACTACCAGGTTTCCTGTATACCACAGTGTAACAGTTTTAAACATTAACATACTACCAGGTTTCCTGTATACCACAGTGTAACAGTTTTAAACATTATCATACAACCAGGTTTCCTGTATACCACAGTGTAACAGTTTTAAACATTATCATACTACCAGGTTTCCTATATACCACAATGTAACAGTTTTAAACATTATCATACTACATGGTTTCCTGTATACCACAATGTAACAGTTTTATACATTAACATACTACCAGGTTTCCTTTTTACCACAATGTAACAGTTTTAAACATTATCATACTACCAGGTTTCCTGTATACCACAGTGTAACAGTTTTATACATTATCATACTACATGGTTTCCTGTATACCACAATGTAACAGTTTTAAACATTATCATACTACCAGGTTTCCTGTATACCACAATGTAACAGTTTTAAACATTATCATACTACATAGTTTCCTGTATACCACAATGTAACAGTTTTATACATTATCATATTACCATATTTCCTGTATACCACAGTGTAACAGTTTTATACATTATCATACAACCAGGTTTCCTGTACACCACAATGTAACAGTTTTAAACATTAACATACTACCAGGTTTCCTCTATACCACAATGTAACAGTTTTAAACATTGTCATACTACCAGGTTTCCTGTATACCACAGTGTAACAGTTTTATACATTATCATACTACATGGTTTCCTGTATACCACAATGTAACAGTTTTAAACATTAACATACTACCAGGTTTCCTCTATACCACAATGTAACAGTTTTAAACATTGTCATACTACCAGGTTTCCTGTATACCACAATGTAACAGTTTTAAACATTGTCATACTACCAGGTTTCCTGTATACCACAGTGTAACAGTTATATACATTATCATACAACCAGGTTTCCTGTATACCACAATGTAACAGTTTTAAACATTATCATACTACCAGGTTTCCTGTATACCACAATGTAACAGTTTTAAACATTATCATACAACCAGGTTTCCTGTATACCACAGTGTAACAGTTTTATACATTATCATACTACCAGGTTTCCTGTATACCACAATGTAACAGTTTTAAACATTATCATACTACCAGGTTTCCTGTATACCACAATGTAACAGTATTAAATGTTATCACACTACCAGGTTTCCTGTATACCACAATGTAACAGTTTTAAACATTATCATACTACCAGGTTTCCTGTATACCACAATGTAACAGTTTTAAACATTATCATACTACCAGGTTTCCTGTATACCACAATGTAACAGTTTTAAACATTGTCATACTACCAGGTTTCCTGTATACCACAATGTAACAGTTTTAAATGTTATCACACTACCAGGTTTCCTGTACACCACAATGTAACAGTTTTAAACATTAACATACTACCAGGTTTCCTCTATACCACAATGTAACAGTTTTAAACATTGTCATACTACCAGGTTTCCTGTATACCACAATGTAACAGTTTTAAACATTGTCATACTACCAGGTTTCCTGTATACCACAGTGTAACAGTTTTATACATTATCATACAACCAGGTTTCCTGTATACCACAATGTAACAGTTTTAAACATTATCATACTACCAGGTTTCCTGTATACCACAATGTAACAGTTTTAAACATTATCATACAACCAGGTTTCTTGTATACCACAGTGTAACAGTTTTATACATTATCATACTACCAGGTTTCCTGTATACCACAATGTAACAGTTTTAAACATTATCATACTACCAGGTTTCCTGTATACCACAATGTAACAGTTTTAAATGTTATCACACTACCAGGTTTCCTGTATACCACAATGTAACAGTTTTAATCATTGTCATACTACCAGGTTTCCTGTATACCACAATGTAACAGTTTTATACATTATCATACAACCAGGATTCCTGTGTACCACAATGTAAGAGTTTTAAACATTATCATACTACCAGGTTTCCTGTATACCACCATGTAACAGTTTTAAACATTGTCATACCACCAGGTTTCCTTTTTACCACAATGTAACAGGTTTAAACATTATCATACTACCAGGTTTCCTGTATACCACCATGTAACAGTTTGAAACATTATCATACTACCAAGTTTCCTGTGTACCACAATGTAAGAGTTTTAAACATTGTCATACTACCAGGTTTCCTGTATACCACAATGTAACAGTTTTAAACATTGTCATACTACCAGGTTTCCTGTATACCACAGTGTAACAGTTTTATACATTATCATACAACCAGGTTTCCTGTATACCACAATGTAACAGTTTTAAACATTATCATACTACCAGGTTTCCTGTATACCACAGTGTAACAGTTTTATACATTATCATACTACCAGGTTTCCTTTTTACCACAATGTAACAGTTTTAAACATTATCATACTACCAGGTTTCCTATATACCACAATGTAACAGTTTTAAACATTATCATACTACATGGTTTCCTGTATACCACAATGTAACAGTTTTAAACATTATCATACTACCAGGTTTCCTGTATACCACAATGTAACAGTTTTAAACATTATCATACTACATGGTTTCCTGTATACCACAATGTAACAGTTTTATACATTATGATACTACCATATTTCCTGTATACCACAATGTAACAGTTTTAAACATTGTCATACTACCAGGTTTCCTGTATACCACAATGTAACAGTTTTAAATATTATCATACTACCAGGTTTCCTGTATACCACCATGTAACAGTTTTAAACATTATCATACTTCCAGGTTTCCTGTATACCACAATGTAACAGTTTTAAACATTATCATACTACCAGGTTTCCTGTATACCACAATGTAACAGTTTTAAACATTATCAGACTACCAGGTTTCCTGTATACCACAATGTAACAGTTTTAAACATTAACATACTACCAGGTTTCATGTATACCACAATGTAACAGTTTTAAACATTATCATACTACCAGGTTTCCTGTATACCACAATGTAACAGTTTTAAACATTATCATGCTACCTGGTTTCCTGTATACCACAATGTAACAGTTTTAAACATTATCATACTACAAGGTTTCCTGTATACCAGAAAATTTTCTTCCTTTATGACATTACATATTTATTATAGAAATTTTGAGGGATCTCTATTATTTATCACGAGTCACCATCCAGAAGATTCTCCTGGGAGGTGATTTAGGCCAAATAAAATAACAGAACCGAGACATGAGGTGATAATATTTTCAGAAACACGTTCGTTCTTTCAAATCCATAAATGACGTTGTAGCAATTACATCAAACCATTTTGCGTCTAAAGTAACGTTTTTTTCACATTTCTTAAGCCTAAAAACTACGATTTTTGGCACAGTGCACTCAGAAGGAATTATGTTTAACGCGAGTTCAACTTAACTCAAGGTATTACGTGAAACGAAATCTTTCCAAAGAGCTTTCCTTACGGCAGACATATAATAGAGTTAAAATACTATTTTTACACGTTCCTGATTTGAAATGTAATACATCAATAAGAGGATTCTGAGAAGACGAAAAAGGTTACAGTGTAGAAAACTGTCTGAAGTGACTAGGCCTAGATTAGGTACCGTAAAGTTACTTATCTTAGTAACAAATACTGTCAAATTAGCTTTATGAAAAACACAATCAAATCTCACAATGTACATTATTTATTTAATATTAATATAAACAGCTTAGCTTTATAATAAGAATATTTTACTTAACGTTTTGTCTACTTTCATTAAGACCCCAAGGTTATATTTAATTACAAAATATAACATTTAAACAAACAACTGGCAAAAATATATATGAAAGAACAATTTTTACCACCATTATATATTTCGTACACGTCCTATGCCTAATTCCATTTTTAACGTGTGGTAAAAAGATTTATTTAGAATTAAACACAAAGCTACACAATGGGCTATTTGTGCTCTGCCAACCACGGGTTGAAACCAGTTTTCTGGCAGTGTGAGTACGAAGATCATAAAGTTCTGCCACTGAGAGCCATGGTAAAAATACCATTCTGACTTCAAGTACACATTGGAACTTTCCGGTACAAAATGAACCTTTGGTACCTTCGAGGAACGAAGTATCTTACCAAAGATAGCAAAAATCGTGTAAACACACGTAGACTGGTACCGAAACGCCTATATCTAGTGTTGGTAGACCGGTACCGAAACGTCTATATCTAGTGTTGGTAGACCGGTACCAAAACGTCTATATCTAGTGTTGGTAGACCGGTAGCAAAACGTCTATATCTGATGTCGGTAGACCGGTACCAAAATGTCTATATCTAATGTTGGTAGACCGGTACCAAAACGTCTATATCTAATGTTGGTAGACCGGTACCAAAACGTCTATATCTAATGTTGGTAGACCGGTACCAAAACGTCTATATCTGGTGTTGGTAGACCGGTACCAAAACGTCTATATCTAGTGTTAGTAGACCGGTACCAAAACGTCTATATCTAGTGTTAGTAGACTGGTACCAAAACGTCTATATCTAGTGTTGGTAAACTAGTACCGAAACGTCTATACGTAGTGTTGATAGACTGGTACCGAAACGCCTGTATGTAGTGTTGGTAGACTGGTACCGAAACGCCTGTATGTAGTGTTGGTAGACTGGTACCGAAACGCCTGTATGTAGTGTTGGTAGACTGGGACCGAAACGCCTGTATGTAGTGTTGGTAGACTGGGACCGAAACGCCTGTATGTAGTGTTGGTAAACTGGGACCGAAACGCCTGTATGTAGTGTTGGTAAACTGGTACCAAAACGTCACAAGAGAGTTGGTAGACTGGTACCAAAACGTCTATATAGTGTTGGTAGACTGATACGAAACGTCTATATCTAGTGTTGGTAGACTGGTATCGAAAGGTCTATATCTAGTGTGGGTAGACTGGTACAAAAACGTGTATATCTAGTGTTGGTAGACTGGTACAAAAACGTCTATATCTAGTGCTGGTAGACTGGTACAAAACGTCTATATCTAGTGCTGGTAGACTGGTAGAAAAACGTCTATATCTAATGTTGGTAGACTGGTAGAAAAACGTCTATATCTAATGTTGTCAGACTGGTACAAAATCGTCTATATCTAGTGTTGGTAGACTGGTACCAAAACGTCTATATCTAGTGTTGGTAGACTGGTACGAAAACGTCTATATCTAGTGTGGGTAGACTGGTACGAAAACGTCTATATCTAGTGTTGGTAGACTGGTACCAAAACGTCTATATCTAGTGTTGGTAGACTGGTACGAAAACGTCTATATCTACTGTTGGTAGACTGATACAAAACGTCTATATAGTGTTGGTAAACTGGTACCAAAACGTCTATATCTAGTGTTCGTAGACTCATACAAAACGTCTATATCTAGTGTTGGTAGACTGGTACCAAAATGTCTATATCTAGTGTTGGTAAACTGGTACCAAAACGTCTATATCTATTGTTGGTAGACTGGTACAAAACGTCTATATCTAGTGATGGTAAAGTGGAACCAAAACGTCACAACAGAGTTGACAGACTGGTACCAAAACGTCTATATCTAGTGTTGGTAAACTGGTACCAAAACGTCTATATAGTGTTGGTAGACTCATACAAAACGACTATGTCTAGTGTTGGTAGACTGATACAAAAAACGTCTATATCTAATGTTGGTAGACTGGTACAAAACCTCTATATCTAGTGTTGGTACACTAGTACAAAATCGTCTATATCTAGTGTTGGTAGACTGGTACCAAAACGTTTATATCTAGTGTTGGTAGACTGGTACCAAAACGTTTATATCTAGTGTTGGTAGACTGGTCCAAACCGTCTATATCTAATCTTGGTAGACTGATACAAAACGTCTATATCTAGTGTTGGTAGACTGGTACCAAAACGTCTATATCTAGTGTTGGTAGACTGGTACCAAAACGTCTATATCTAGTGTTGGTAAACTGGTACCAAAACGTCTATATCTAGTGTTGGTAAACTGGTACCAAAACGTCTATATTTAGTGTTGCTAGACTGGTACCAAAACGTCTATATCTAGTGTTGGTAGGCTGGTACCAAAACGTCTATATAGTGTTGGTAGACTGGTACCAAAACGTCTATATCTAGTGTTGGTAGACTGATACAAAATCGTCTATATATAGTGTTGGTAGACTTGTACCAAAAGCGTCTATATCTAGTGTTGGTAGACTGATACAAAACGTCTATATCTAGTGTTGGTAGACTGCTACAAAACGTCTATATCTAGTGTTGGTAGACTGGTACCAAAACGTCTATATCTAGTGTTGGTAGACTGGTGCCAAAACGTCTATATCTAGTGTTGGTAGGCTGGTACCAAAACGTCTATATAGTGTTGGTAGACTGGTACCAAAACGTCTATATCTAGTGTTGGTAGACTGATACAAAACGTCTGTATCTAGTGTTGGTAGACTGATACAAAACGACTATATCTAGTGTTGGTAGACTGATACAAAACGTCTGTATCTAGTGTTGGTAGACTGATACAAAACGTCTATATCTAGTGTTGGTAGACTGATACAAAACGTCTATATCTAGTGTTGGTAAACTGGTACCAAAACGTCTATATCTAGTGTTGGTAGACTGGTACCAAAACGTCTATATCTAGTGTTGGTAGACTGGTACCAAAACGTCTATATCTAGTGTTGGTAAACTGGTACCAAAACGTCTATATCTAGTGTTGGTAAACTGGTACCAAAACGTCTATATCTAGTGTTGGTAGACTGCTACAAAACGTCTATATCTAGTGTTGGTAGACTGGTACCAAAACGTCTATATCTAGTGTTGGTAGACTGGTACAAGATCGTCTATATCTAGTGTTGGTAGACTGGTACAAGATCGTCTATATCTAGTGTTGGTAGACTGGTACCAAAACGCGTATATCTAGTGTTGGTGGACTGGTACAAAACGTTTATATCTAGTGTTGGTAGACTGGTACAAAATCGTCTATATCTAGTGTTGGTAAACTGGTACCAAAACGTCACAATAGAGTTGGTAGACTGGTACCAAAACGCCACAATAGAGTTGGTAGATAGCTACAAGACATAAAATACAACCGGTGGACTGATCTAAGGTAGAAAGTAAGTTAAGTCTTACAAAAGTTCGAAGATTGTTGATAAAAAAAAGAATTGAAAATTGTCTTTTGTACTTTATGTAATTCCAGAACATGATGATACGAGATATTTATATCATAAAACTCCCCTGAACAATGAAATCCAAGTGCTTTCAAAATAATAATGTATCCAGTGTCCAGCCTGAGGCTGAAGGACTTCAACATAACACGTATACCAGAAACGTTCTTTTTATTCCAGCATTTCTCATCCGCATCACAAGGTCTCGACTTCCCTGACAGTCAACCGATCAATGTGCGAGGATGGTCGGACTACAACTTACGAAACGCAGCCTATTCGACTGGTACAACACCGTTTGGAAGCCTCTAAAATAAGGGTAATAAAAGTGTTACCCTGAAGCAGTTGAGCATAACATTTGATCGCTGTTGGTCTCACCAGTAAAGGATTCTGCCAGCAGAACCCTTAACTTGACGTCTCATGAAATACAAAGAGAAATCATTGTATCGTATGGTTAATAAATAGTGTTACAAACTGATGTATCGTATGGTTAATAAATAGTGTTAGAAACTGATGTATCGTATGGTTAATAAATAGTGTTAGATCTGATGTATCGTATGGTTAATAAATAGTGTTAGAAACTGATGTATCGTATGGTTAATAAATAGTGTTACAAAATGATGTATCGTATGGTTAATAAATAGTGTTACAAACTGACGTATCGTATGGTTAATAAATAGTGTTAGAAACTGACGTATCGTATGGTTAATAAATAGTGTTAGAAACTGACGTATCGTATGGTTAATAAATAGTGTTACAAACTGACGTATCGTATGGTTAATAAATAGTGTTACAAACTGATGTATCGTATGGTTAATAAATAGTGTTAGAAACTGATGTATCGTATGGTTAATAAATAGTGTTAGAAACTGATGTATCGTATGGTTAATAAATAGTGGTAGAAACTGATGTATCGTATGGTTAATAAATAGTGGTAGAAACTGATGTATCGTATGGTTAATAAATAGTGGTAGAAACTGATGTATCGTATGGTTAATAAATAGTGGTAGAAACTGATGTATCGTATGGTTAATAAATAGTGTTAGAAACTGATGTATCGTATGGTTAATAAATAGTGGTAGAAACTGATGTATCGTATGGTTAATAAATAGTGTTAGAAACTGATGTATCGTATGGTTAATAAATAGTGGTAGAAACTGATGTATCGTATGGTTAATAAATAGCGTTAGAAACTGATGTATCGTATGGTTAATAAATAGTGTTAGAAACTGATGTATCCTATGGTTAATAAATAGTGTTAGAAACTGATGTATCGTATGGTTAATAAATAGTGTTAGAAACTGATGTATCGTATGGTTAATAAATAGTGGTAGAAACTGATGTATCGTATGGTTAATAAATAGTGTTAGAAACTGATGTATCGTATGGTTAATAAATAGTGTTAGAAACAGACGTATCGTATGGTTAATAAATAGTGTTAGAAACTGATGTATCGTATGGTTAATAAATAGTGGTAGAAACTGATGTATCGTATGGTTAATAAATAGTGTTAGAAACTGATGTATCGTATGGTTAATAAATAGTGTTAGAAACTGATGTATCGTATGGTTAATAAATAGTGGTAGAAACTGATGTATCGTATGGTTAATAAATAGTGGTAGAAACTGATGTATCGTATGGTTAATAAATAGTGGTAGAAACTGATGTATCGTATGGTTAATAAATAGTGGTAGAAACTGATGTATCGTATGGTTAATAAATAGTGGTAGAAACCGATGTATCGTATGGTTAATAAATAGTGGTAGAAACTGATGTATCGTATGGTTAATAAATAGTGTTAGAAACTGATGTATCGTATGGTTAATAAATAGTGTTAGAAACTGATGTATCGTATGGTTAATAAATAGTGTTAGAAACTGATGTATCGTATGGTTAATAAATAGTGGTAGAAACTGATGTATCGTATGGTTAATAAATAGTGGTAGAAACTGATGTATCGTATGGTTAATAAATAGTGTTAGAAACTGATGTATCGTATGGTTAATAAATAGTGTTAGAAACTGATGTATCCTATGGTTAATAAATAGTGTTAGAAACTGATGTATCGTATGGTTAATAAATAGTGTTAGAAACTGATGTATCGTATGGTTAATAAATAGTGGTAGAAACTGATGTATCGTATGGTTAATAAATAGTGTTAGAAACTGATGTATCGTATGGTTAATAAATAGTGTTAGAAACAGACGTATCGTATGGTTAATAAATAGTGTTAGAAACTGATGTATCGTATGGTTAATAAATAGTGGTAGAAACTGATGTATCGTATGGTTAATAAATAGTGTTAGAAACTGATGTATCGTATGGTTAATAAATAGTGTTAGAAACTGATATATCGTATGGTTAATAAATAGTGTTAGAAACTGACGTATCGTATGGTTAATAAATAGTGTTAGAAACTGACGTATCGTATGGTTAATAAATAGTGTTAGAAACTGATGTATCGTATGGTTAATAAATAGCGTTAGAAACTGACGTATCGTATGGTTAATAAATAGTGTTAGAAACAGACGTATCGTATGGTTAATAAATAGTGTTAGAAACTGATGTATCGTATGGTTAATAAATAGCGTTAGAAACTGATGTATCGTATGGTTAATAAATAGTGTTAGAAACAGACGTATCGTATGGTTAATAAATAGTGTTAGAAACTGATGTATCGTATGGTTAATAAATAGTGTTAGAAACAGACGTATCGTATGGTTAATAAATAGTGTTAGAAACCGATGTATCGTATGGTTAATAAATAGTGTTAGAAACAGACGTATCGTATGGTTAATAAATAGTGTTAGAAACAGACGTATCGTATGGTTAATAAATAGTGTTAGAAACAGATGTATCGTATGGTTAATAAATAGCGTTAGAAACTGATGTATCGTATGGTTAATAAATAGTGTTAGAAACAGACGTATCGTATGGTTAATAAATAGCGTTAGAAACTGATGTATCGTATGGTTAATAAATAGTGTTAGAAACGGATATTTTAGTCAGTATTTTTCATGAATGTATGATGTCACAACTCGTACTGTTTATGTTAATAAGGTTATTCTAGTCTTACACAGCTAAATTAAACACAGATAGCCCTCGTGAAGCTTGGCGCAAAATGTCAGTAAAATTTAATAGTTTTGATTATAAGTAATTAATAAATTGGACTCTACATTCCTGGGACTCACCACGCTGGACTGTACATTCACTGGGGCTCACCACACTGGACTGTACTTTCCCTGGGACTCACCACACTGGACAGTAAGTTAAAGACGTAGGGAAATATAATCCATTTATCTTGTGAAAAACTTAAACATTATTCTGTAAATCGACAATTTTAAGCTTTATTTTGTTGAATCTCGAGTGTTCGTCGCTTAGAAATATACCGTGCCGCAGTTATCAAAATTTGAAAATGTTCTTATTTTAATAATCCTAATAATTACAAAATTAAACAGTACCGATCACAGGTTATAAGCTACAAACAGTCATCTGTTAAATAGTCATCTGCTTATTTTTATTCGTTAAGATATTTTTACATCGTAATTAGCATTAAACATAAAATTCTCGCCACTTCATGATTCGTGCGTTTAACATTTGATAAGTGCATGCACTGTATCTAAAAGTAAAATAATTACATTATTGAAGTAGATAAGGTAGGAATGCACTACATCTAGTACCTGTTAGTCAGCCCTGAAATAGAATGTACACCAATAGCAATCGAATGTGGTTAAAGAATATTCTATCAGTTTCGCAGCCTCGTTAGATAATTCGTCTCTGAATAGTTGTGTACGACGCTACTACTAATGTTAATCGTAACGGTATATGCAGTTCGTTTCAAAACAGTTTTATATTAACAACGTTTCGTGTTTAGGTCTTTCTGAAATAGCTTCAAGTAAAGTTTCGCTCTTTCGCCCTTCAGTAAGTAGTTTAAGACAACGTTTCGTATTTAGGTCCTGAGGTAAATAAGGGGGATATACTTTTAAATTTGAAGATATTAAAAAGAGCAAAGCGTCTTTTATTCTATTAGAAATGATGAAAACAAGTTACATAAAATATAATTATTTAAGAACATATCTGAATATTCACATACCTATACAAAAGTAAAATCCGAACATTCTCTTCACTCAACGTTACGTAACGAGGTGTGGTTGGAAGTGAAAGATTTTCCCAGATTAATTACAATCTTTGGAAACACTACACTCGTTGTTTTACTTACTGTTTAACACACATTTGCAACAATGTCCGGTATTTGCTTACGTTAGGGTAAAACGAAAGTTGGACATGGCTACAACAATTTCTCTCAAGTTGCTTTACGCATGACAACAAAAGCTAACCCCTCCTAGCTGTGGTATTATGGAAATTAACCAATTAAGCACGTGCAATCTGTGTCTCGTATTCGTAACAATACCCACCTTTGACAGAATAAAACAAATAAAACATGCTAATCCTTCTCAAAGTCGCGTGATTAACCACCAAGAAAGGTTGGCGATTCGCTGTTAGATGGATGGATGGTCCAACATTCCGATACATGAATAATTAATACCTACTCCAAACATTCTCAAAGTCTCGAGATCAGTTCCGAGTATGAACAAAGTAAGAAGAAATAAACGACCTCCCCCCCAGTGAAGCCTCGTTATGAGATCTATAGTCTCTTAACGACCAATCTACATCTTAATTATCGTGACACTCGTAAAGAGTTTTAAATATTACATAATTACTCGCTGCCTCATAAATTATACAAAGTTATCTACCTGATAACATGAGAGAAAAACAGGCAACTTGCACCAGCTGCGCTTGTGTGTTGCTTTTAAACTAAACAGGAGAACCGGTTGTAGCTTTCATAAGGTGCCAACAACTATGCAAAGCGTGTTCAGGAACATCCCGTCTCAAACCTCGGACTCTTAAGTTACAATAATCCAGTTACTTTCAGTTTCGTCCTGGTTTTTGACTCGTTAAAAACGTCAAGAATTTTTTTTTGTACATCAAATAATGTTTCGAAACCAAATCCTTTCTCTTAGACTATTACATGATTATCTCACCAAAGTTTTCTATTTTTATGAAATAACCGTTAAATAAACTATTCGGTAAAACAATTTTTTTTTTTTTTTTTACATTCCAATTATTCTAATGATATCAAAATCGTTTCATATTTCCTACTGTACTTTATTTGATTACCTTGTCTAACGTTCACTCGTAGTCCTAAGTTCACGCTATATGCTAAAATAACAATCTCACTTGTTTGCTAATGTTTTTCGGATGTACGATACGTCTAATATCATTATATTTTCTTATCGAAACACAAATTCAGTAATGAGAAAACTTAACAAGTTCACATAACGGACAAGATAACTTGCAAGTACATTAACTTAGTAATGAAACATCTACCCTACTGTAACTCACTCTTTACGTTACACGAACCATTTACCAAAAGTTCAAATTATTAAGCCATTCTCATCACGTGATGTGAAAACTCCGCCTGGAGGATAAAAATATAAACGTCTAAATGTATTTTTAAAAAATGTAAAACATAGATCTCAGCAGTATAACAGGACACCCTTTGTCAACGCGTTTCAAAACCAATGTGTTAACATTTCGTCAGTTTCGACGTCATATTTTTTTAATTAAATACTTTTGCACAGTTTTCGTGTACATTTTTTTTTATTAAGTTCAACATGCAGTCAAAGCAAAATACTTTTCCGGCAAAAGAAAACTTACATAGTGCCCTAACTGTAGAAGTATTATTGGTTATTAAATAAATGTTGATATCTCAGTCAATAGAGAACATATCTTTGTGATATTGTCACACCTGTACAGCTATTCAATGATGACCATTTCTTATTACCATAAGCGAATTTTACAGTTTGTGTTGTTTAAAATGGTTCGGAAAAGAAAGGTAGAAAAGAAACCTATGCAATTGATGTTTCGTTCTGTGTTCACCACAGAAATCGAAACCCGGTTTGTAGCGTCAGCCATCTGCAGCCTTCCCGCTGGACCACTGGGTTCGAATTTCGAGCGAAGTCATACGAAGGCTATCTCGCTAGCCGTCTCTAATTGAGCAGTGTAAGACTAGAGGTAAGGCAGTGTCATCACCACCCACTGGAAACTCTTGGGCTACTCTTTACCAACGAATAGTGGGATTGACCGTCACATTATAAAACTCCATGGCTGAAAGGGCGAGCATGTTTGGTGCGACGGGGATTCGAACCCACGCCCCTTGGATTACGAATCGAGTGCTTTAACCAACTGGCCATGCCGGGACCTGAAGGTTTTATACCTTGGTGAAGAGATTTAGGTGATATCTTTTCTTCACAGTGTGAGCTTTTATTATCCTAAGCCAATAATATTTTCCTTGCGTTTTTAAGCCTTTTTTAATTTTTCTCTGATTCGATGCATCATACTTGTGTTCACTCCTTATAAAAGAACTGTATTGTCCTTTCCCGAACTTCTAGATTGATAACAACATACAAATAATTTTAATATATTCCAAAAATCCTTTTCGCCTTTTGTTGCTTTGATTGATCAGCAGATAAGCTGCGAATTCCGTTCCTTTATTTATTTATTATAATATATTTACATCTCGGTAACTTAATTTTTTAACACTCTAATTTCGGTCCAGAAGTTTAAAAAGCTTTTCAATGCGTTTTATCTCTTTCAATCCATTATGGGTCCTCTATTGTTGTGAGTTTCGTTTTTGTTTGTTTGTTGCTTTCATTTTCCACTTCGCTCACGGAGCTTAAACCTTGTTTTTCAACATCACTTCCAACTTTGCCAATCTTAACGTCACTTTTAAATTGCGAGTTTTCGAATTATTTAAGTTTTTTATATATATTTTTCTTCTGCGTCGCCTTGTGTTAACCCTAAAATTTATAACTGGCTCGGCAAACTTTGGTTGTTTTTTTATTCAGGTAATAGGTTTATCACGTATAAGAAGCTGACGAAATAAATTCCATGTTTATTTTTTAATATAAATAATATGATTAAAACCAGTGAACAACGTGACTCGGTAAATGTATCTGGACATTTGTAACGAACGTTTCGCTACTAGACATTTCGTTACCGCTACATTGTTACTAGAACGATCTGTGACGGATACATTCATGTTACATCACTTTTATATCACATATTTTACAACGAATGTAAATTTTGTAACATATGGGATTTTAAATATAAAATTGACTGGTGACAATAATGAAAACTGATAATAGGTTGTAAATTGTACAATCGTTTGGAGGGCCGCCATGGCCAGGTGATTAAGGCACTCGGTTCGTAATCGTGGGTTCGAATCCTCATCACACCACACATGCTCGCCCTTTCAGCCGTGGAGGCGTTATAATGTGATGGTCAATCCCACTATTCGTTGGTAAAAGAGTAGCACTGCTAAATTAGGGACGGCTAGCGCATACAGCCCTTGTGTAGCTTTGCGCGGAATTCAAAAACAAATAATTTGGGGACCGTTCACAAATTATATGACGTGAGGAGACACAAGGGTATCTGAGCCTACGATGTATTACAGGGATTGTGGTGAACACTGTTACAAAAAATTAAACATAAATTAGAGGGAAAACAATTTATGTCTACGACAAACATACAGTGTAATTTTACATATTTTAATTCTTCAATATCTTCACCATTTGAAAAACAAATGATTGGTTGGATTGGTGTTTCATGGCGCAAAGTAACTAGGCTATCTGCGCCATTTGAGAACTAATACATGTATCATTCAATAATAGCCTTTGAGCGAGAGAGGGATAAAGGGGTGTCCTTCATTTCTTGAATTAGGTATAAGTGAATCTCGTAACAAACGTTACCACTCGCAATTTGTAACGGTAACTTGAATGCCATAACGAAATGTTTCTCGTAACAAAAGTCCATGTCACAAGTTTTGTTTGTTTCTTTGTTTTTGACAAAAGTCTTAATATCATGTGAGCAAACTGACTCAAACAAGAAATTTATTGCCGTGTAAATGTACGTAAAGATACTAAGTTCCAAACAAATCGCCGCCCTAGAAACGAAGTTGGAGATTTCTACAACAGTTATTTATAAATAGTTCATGTTCAAGAATCAATAATGCATTCGAAGCTTGTCGTTTCCTTGTAAATTTTGTTTCAATTGATATTCAAAATGTTTTTAAAACTATATATATATATATATATATTATCTAGGCCTAATAAAACTGGTTATGTGTGAGGAGGAAACATTTGCAACTAAGTTAGGCTTACTAATAAAAGCTTCGTGGCCCGACATGGCCAGGTGAGTTAAGGCATTAGGCTCGTAATCTGAGAGTCGTGGGTTCGAATCCTCATCGCACCAAACATGCTCGCCCTTTCAGATGTGGGGTAGTTATAATGTGACGGTCAATCCCACAATTCGTTGGTAAAAGAGTAGCCCAAGAGTTAGCGGTGGGTGGTGATGACTAGCTGCCTTCCCTCTAGTCGTACACTGTTAAATTAGGGACGGCTAGTGCTGATAGCCCTCGTTTAGCTTTGCGCGAAATTCAAAAAACAAAACAAACATTGCTTCGTCAAATCACCCTTCTATAAGACGGCAAGGCTTAGTAAGAAAAGCCTTATTTCTTCATTACCTTAACTTTCTACAATACAGTTAGGCTTAATTAATAAAAAGAGCTTCAGTACTTCGTCTGCTTAGATTTATGAAATACGCAAAGCTTAGTAAATTAAAAAAAAACCCTCATTGTTTCGTCAGTTTTAATTCGTTATTATTTGCCTACCTTTAATCGTTACATTAACGTCTGAATGTATTCATTGTGGAAATACGTGAAACCGGAAAAATAACGTCGACGGTATTGTGAGCAAAAATGCGAGAAAATTTCCATACGTTCTGATGAGATTACGAAAGCATCTTTGTTGTTTAATATAGCTCTGATAGCCACTGTCTGCCCTACTTTAAAATTAAAATTAATGTTTTCTTTCTATAAACTATATAGCAGGGGCGTAGATTTTTTTTACACCCGATGGGGGGGGGATGATTTTTTCACCCACTTATGTGGACTATTTATATTGCAAATTGGTAATCTATGATTACGTGAACCTGAAAGCTGTAAACATGCAGTCACAGAGTAATCTTGTTGCCACGATACTTGGATGTATACTTAGGCCTACTGACTGATACTTACGAATTATCGCTTAGATCGAAAAGCTTAGAAACACGCCTATATTAAAGATGTACATTTCGGCTACTGAAAAAGCCTACATATAGGCCTAATTATGTAATTCGATTGGTAAGAACACGAGAATCACAAGAACAAACACACAATTTGTAGGCCTGTGATGCAATAAAACAATTCAACAGACCAAACTGTAGGGGGGTATGACTGTATGCACCATACCCCCACCTAAAATGAAGGGGATGTATCCCACCATTCCCCCAGGATCTACTCCCTTTTATATAGGTTCGTCAACATCTATTGTGTCAACAATAACATTAGATATCTTTATTGTACAATTCTCTTGCGTGTTAATCCCCTCGTAAATCGACTATCGTGCGATTAAGGGAACTGAAACATCAATTTACATCAGCTTGTATTTCTACAAAACGAATAGGCTTAATAAGAAAAGGCTTAATTACATCATCAGTTTAGGGTTTCCATGATACAATATCGTGTACACAAACTATGTCCACGTACAACAATATATTTGTTGTACATAGCGAAACTTACAAGTAAAGAACGCAAAACATAATTTAGTGAAAGACTAGATTACATCGTTGTATGGTGACAGATATTTAAATCTTTTTTTATGTAAACTCCAAAATATAGATTATGTTTGTATAAAATTAGATTATTTAACAAAACGTCAAATATTCGTTGTTCTAAAATGTTAAAGGAAACCGAATGGTACATCAAATGTATTGGATTATTATGTTTTTCTTGTGTGTATTTTATCATTTGAAATTTCAATAGCATTTCTTCTAGAGGTTCAAGAAATTCGATTGACTTGTTTAGTAAAGTATTCTAGGTCGTTTGAAGGAACCTGAGATAACCTTTCTTCATGAGTCTCCTTGTCTATAGAAAAATAGGATATTTTTCTCTTCTAATACGTGTAGCGCTCTAATAAGTAGAAACAAGTTAAAGGAGTATTGCTTCCGTAACCCTCTAGTGCTTAACCAATAAGGAAAGACCTCTCAAGCGAAGGATCTTAGGTTTATTTCTAAATTAAGGAAACGGTTGAATAGTAATCTTTTCTGCCTGGTTAATACACTTTGCAAGAAGCTGCAAGAATAGCTCGTAAAGTCACAGGTCAGCAGCGACGGGTCAGGAACGTCTGCTTTCATTTTCTCTTCGTGAAAACATTTCGTTTTATTAGCAGCCAAGGCTCAGAAAGGGTTCTCAAAGACGTCTTTAGGAGCTTCTGAAAATTCTAATTGGATCTTAACGTTGACGTAAATAGTACTGTTCTCACTGCTATCTTGATTTACCAAAATACCCAAAGAAGAACGTTTCATGTGACGTCACATCTCTACTTAAGTAACGTGCAGTGACGTTTCAAATAAACCGTCAAAGTGATCCACCTTCCTCACCAGCGTCTCTGATTAAGAGAAAGTTTAATCATTTTTTGTTCACTTGTTGTTTTTAAATTTCGCACAAAGCTGCATGAGAGCTATCTGCGCTAGTCGTTCCTAATTTAGTAGTGTAAAACAAAAGGGAAGGCAGCTAGTCATCACCACCCACCGCCAACTCATGGGCTACTCCTTTAACCAACGAATAGTGGAATTGAGCGTCACATAAAAACTTCTCCACTGCTGAAACGGCGAGCATGTTTGGTGGGACGGAAATTCGAACCCGCGAAAAGGGTAAAACTCCCCAAACCACCTAATCATAATGGGTCGAAAGTCAAAAACTGTAGACAATCAAAAAATAAATATTTTACGTACATTGAACAGTCCCGGCATGGCCACGTGGTTAAGTCACTCGGCTCATAATCTGAGGGTCATGGGTTCGAATCCCCGTCACACCAAACATGCTCGCTCTTTCAGCTGTGAGGGCGTTATAATCAATCCTCCTTTTTTGATAGTAAAAGAGTAGCCCAAGAGTTGGTGGTGGGAGGTGATGAATAGCTGCCTTTCCTCTAGTCTTACACTGGTAAATTAGGGACGGCTAGGGTAGATAGCTCTCGTGCAGGTTTGCACGAAATTCAAAACAGACAAACCCTGTAAACCCTAGTAAAACACAGTAAAACCTAGACTAGTGTGTAAATCACTTATCTTTCAATCACAGTAAAACCTAGACTAGTGTGTAAATCACTTATCTTCCAATCACAGTAAAACCAAACTAGTGTGTAAATCACTTATCTTCCAATCACAGTAAAACCTAGACTTGTGTATAAATCACTTATCTTCCAATCACAGTAAAACCTAGACTTGTGTATAAATCACTTATCTTCCAATCACAGTAAAACCTAGACTAGTGTATAAATCACTTATCTTCCAATCACAGTAAAACCTAGACTAGTGTGTAAATCACTTATCTTCCAATCACAGTAAAACCTAGACTTGTGTATAAATCACTTATCTTCCAATAACAGTAAAACCTAGACTTGTGTATAAATCACTTATCTTCCAATCACAGTAAAACCTAGACTAGTGTATAAATCACTTATCTTCCAATCACAGTAAAACCTAGACTAGTGGATAAATCACTTATCTTCCAATCACAGTAAAACCTAGACTAGTGTATAAATCACTTATCTTTCAATCACAGTAAAACCTAGACTAGTGTATAAATCACTTATCTTCCAATCACAGTAAAACCTAGACTAGTGTAAAATCACTTATCTTCCAATCACAGTAAAACCTAGACTAGTGTATAAATCACTTATCTTCCAATCACAGTAAAACCTAGACTAGTGTGTAAATCACTTATCTTCCAATCACAGTAAAACCTAGACTAGTGTATAAATCACTTATCTTCCAATCACAGTAAAACCTAGACTAGTGTGTAAATCACTTATCTTCCAATCACAGTAAAACCTAGACTAGTGTGTAAATCACTTATCTTCCAATCACAGTAAAACCTAGACTTGTGTATAAATCACTTATCTTCCAATAACAGTAAAACCTAGACTTGTGTATAAATCACTTATCTTCCAATCACAGTAAAACCTAGACTAGTGTGTAAATCACTTATCTTCCAATCACAGTAAAACCTAGACTAGTGTATAAATCACTTATCTTCCAATCACAGTAAAACCTAGACTAGTGTATAAATCACTTATCTTCCAATAACAGTAAAACCTATACTAGTGTATAAATCACTTATCTTCCAATCACAGTAAAACCTAGACTAGTGTATAAATCACTTATCTTCCAATCACAGTAAAACCTAGACTAGTGTATAAATCACTTATCTTCCAATAACAGTAAAACCTAGACTAGTGTATAAATCACTTATCTTTCAATCACAGTAAAACCTAGACTAGTGTATAAATCACTTATCTTCCAATCACAGTAAAACCTAGACTAGTGTATAAATCACTTATCTTCCAATCACAGTAAAACCAAACTAGTGTGTAAATCACTTATCTTCCAATCACAGTAAAACCAAACTAGTGTATAAATCACTTATCTTTCAATCACAGTAAAACCTAGACTAGTGTATAAATCACTTATCTTCCAATCACAGTAAAACCTAGACTAGTGTGTAAATCACTTATCTTCCAATCACAGTAAAACCTAGACTAGTGTATAAATCACTTATCTTCCAATCACAGTAAAACCAAACTAGTGTATAAATCACTTATCTTCCAATCACAGTAAAACCTAGACCAGTGTGTAAATCACTTATCTTTCAATCACAGTAAAACCTAGACTAGTGTATAAATCACTTATCTTCCAATCACAGTAAAACCTAGACCAGTGTATAAATCACTTATCTTCCAATCACAGTAAAACCTAGACTAGTGTATAAATCACTTATCTTCCAATCACAGTAAAACCTAGACTAGTGTGTAAATCACTTATCTTCCAATCACAGTAAAACCTAGACTAGTGTATAAATCACTTATCTTCCAATCACAGTAAAACCAAACTAGTGTATAAATCACTTATCTTCCAATCACAGTAAAACCAAACTAGTGTATAAATCACTTATCTTCCAATCACAGTAAAACCAAACTAGTGTATAAATCACTTATCTTCCAATCACAGTAAAACCTAGACCTGTGTATAAATCACTTATCTTCCAATCACAGTAAAACCAAACTAGTGTATAAATCACTTATCTTCCAATCACAGTAAAACCTAGACCAGTGTGTAAATCACTTATCTTTCAATCACAGTAAAACCTAGACTAGTGTATAAATCACTTATCTTCCAATCACAGTAAAACCTAGACCAGTGTATAAATCACTTATCTTCCAATCACAGTAAAACCTAGACTAGTGTATAAATCACTTATCTTCCAATCACAGTAAAACCTAGACTAGTGTGTAAATCACTTATCTTCCAATCACAGTAAAACCTAGACTAGTGTATAAATCACTTATCTTCCAATCACAGTAAAACCAAACTAGTGTATAAATCACTTATCTTCCAATCACAGTAAAACCAAACTAGTGTATAAATCACTTATCTTCCAATCACAGTAAAACCAAACTAGTGTATAAATCACTTATCTTCCAATCACAGTAAAACCTAGACCTGTGTATAAATCACTTATCTTCCAATCACAGTAAAACCAAACTAGTGTATAAATCACTTATCTTCCAATCACAGTAAAACCTAGACTAGTGTATAAATCACTTATCTTCCAATCACAGTAAAACCAAACTAGTGTATAAATCACTTATCTTCCAATCACAGTAAAACCAAACTAGTGTATAAATCACTTATCTTCCAATCACAGTAAAACCTAGACCTGTGTATAAATCACTTATCTTCCAATCACAGTAAAACCTAGACTAGTGTATAAATCACTTATCTTCCAATCACAGTAAAACCAAACTAGTGTATAAATCACTTATCTTCCAATCACAGTAAAACCAAACTAGTGTATAAATCACTTATCTTCCAATCACAGTAAAACCTAGACCTGTGTATAAATCACTTATCTTCCAATCACAGTAAAACCTAGACTAGTGTATAAATCACTTATCTTTCAATCACAGTAAAACCTAGACTAGTGTATAAATCACTTATCTTCCAATCACAGTAAAACCTAGACTAGTGTGTAAATCACTTATCTTCCAATCACAGTAAAACCTAGACTAGTGTATAAATCACTTATCTTCCAATCACAGTAAAACCAAACTAGTGTATAAATCACTTATCTTTCAATCACAGTAAAACCTAGACTAGTGTATAAATCACTTATCTTCCAATCACAGTAAAACCAAACTAGTGTATAAATCACTTATCTTCCAATCACAGTAAAACCTAGACTAGTGTGTAAATCACTTATCTTCCAATCACAGTAAAACCTAGACTAGTGTATAAATCACTTATCTTCCAATCACAGTAAAACCTAGACTTGTGTATAAATCACTTATCTTCCAATCACAGTAAAACCTAGACTAGTGTATAAATCACTTATCTTCCAATCACAGTAAAACCTAGACTAGTGTATAAATCACTTATCTTTCAATCACAGTAAAACCTAGACTAGTGTGTAAATCACTTATCTTCCAATCACAGTAAAACCTAGACTAGTGTATAAATCACTTATCTTCCAATCACAGTAAAACCTAGACTAGTGTATAAATCACTTATCTTCCAATAACAGTAAAACCTAGACTAGTGTGTAAATCACTTATCTTCCAATCACAGTAAAACCTAGACTAGTGTATAAATCACTTATCTTCCAATCACAGTAAAACCTAGACTAGTGTGTAAATCACTTATCTTCCAATCACAGTAAAACCAAACTAGTGTATAAATCACTTATCTTCCAATCACAGTAAAACCAAACTAGTGTATAAATCACTTATCTTTCAATCACAGTAAAACCAAACTAGTGTATAAATCACTTATCTTCCAATCACAGTAAAACCAAACTAGTGTATAAATCACTTATCTTCCAATCACAGTAAAACCAAACTAGTGTATAAATCACTTATCTTCCAATCACAGTAAAACCTAGACTAGTGTATAAATCACTTATCTTTCAATCACAGTAAAACCAAACTAGTGTATAAATCACTTATCTTCCAATCACAGTAAAACCAAACTAGTGTATAAATCACTTATCTTCCAATCACAGTAAAACCAAACTAGTGTATAAATCACTTATCTTCCAATCACAGTAAAACCAAACTAGTGTATAAATCACTTATCTTCCAATCACAGTAAAACCAAACTAGTGTATAAATCACTTATCTTCCAATCACAGTAAAACCAAACTAGTGTATAAATCACTTATCTTCCAATCACAGTAAAACCTAGACTAGTGTATAAATCACTTATCTTCCAATCACAGTAAAACCAAACTAGTGTATAAATCACTTATCTTCCAATCACAGTAAAACCAAACTAGTGTATAAATCACTTATCTTCCAATCACAGTAAAACCTAGACCTGTGTATAAATCACTTATCTTCCAATCACAGTAAAACCTAGACTAGTGTATAAATCACTTATCTTTCAATCACAGTAAAACCTAGACTAGTGTATAAATCACTTATCTTCCAATCACAGTAAAACCTAGACTAGTGTGTAAATCACTTATCTTCCAATCACAGTAAAACCTAGACTAGTGTATAAATCACTTATCTTCCAATCACAGTAAAACCAAACTAGTGTATAAATCACTTATCTTTCAATCACAGTAAAACCTAGACTAGTGTATAAATCACTTATCTTCCAATCACAGTAAAACCAAACTAGTGTATAAATCACTTATCTTCCAATCACAGTAAAACCTAGACTAGTGTGTAAATCACTTATCTTCCAATCACAGTAAAACCTAGACTAGTGTATAAATCACTTATCTTCCAATCACAGTAAAACCTAGACTTGTGTATAAATCACTTATCTTCCAATCACAGTAAAACCTAGACTAGTGTATAAATCACTTATCTTCCAATCACAGTAAAACCTAGACTAGTGTATAAATCACTTATCTTTCAATCACAGTAAAACCTAGACTAGTGTGTAAATCACTTATCTTCCAATCACAGTAAAACCTAGACTAGTGTATAAATCACTTATCTTCCAATCACAGTAAAACCTAGACTAGTGTATAAATCACTTATCTTCCAATCACAGTAAAACCTAGACTAGTGTGTAAATCACTTATCTTCCAATCACAGTAAAACCTAGACTAGTGTATAAATCACTTATCTTCCAATCACAGTAAAACCTAGACTAGTGTGTAAATCACTTATCTTCCAATCACAGTAAAACCAAACTAGTGTATAAATCACTTATCTTCCAATCACAGTAAAACCAAACTAGTGTATAAATCACTTATCTTTCAATCACAGTAAAACCAAACTAGTGTATAAATCACTTATCTTCCAATCACAGTAAAACCAAACTAGTGTATAAATCACTTATCTTCCAATCACAGTAAAACCAAACTAGTGTATAAATCACTTATCTTTCAATCACAGTAAAACCTAGACTAGTGTATAAATCACTTATCTTTCAATCACAGTAAAACCAAACTAGTGTATAAATCACTTATCTTCCAATCACAGTAAAACCAAACTAGTGTATAAATCACTTATCTTCCAATCACAGTAAAACCAAACTAGTGTATAAATCACTTATCTTCCAATCACAGTAAAACCAAACTAGTGTATAAATCACTTATCTTCCAATCACAGTAAAACCAAACTAGTGTATAAATCACTTATCTTCCAATCACAGTAAAACCAAACTAGTGTATAAATCACTTATCTTTCAATAACAGTAAAACCTAGACTAGTGTGTAAATCACTTATCTTCCAATCACAGTAAAACCAAACTAGTGTATAAATCACTTATCTTCCAATCACAGTAAAACCAAACTAGTGTATAAATCACTTATCTTCCAATCACAGTAAAACAAAACTAGTGTATAAATCACTTATCTTCCAATCACAGTAAAACCAAACTAGTGTATAAATCACTTATCTTCCAATCACAGTAAAACCAAACTAGTGTATAAATCACTTATCTTCCAATCACAGTAAAACCTAGACTAGTGTATAAATCACTTATCTTCCTATCACAGTAAAACCTAGACTAGTGTATAAATCACTTATCTTTCAATCACAGTAAAACCTAGACTAGTGTATAAATCACTTATCTTCCTATCACAGTAAAACCTAGACTAGTGTATAAATCACTTATCTTCCAATCACAGTAAAACCAAACTAGTGTATAAATCACTTATCTTCCAATCACAGTAAAACCAAACTAGTGTATAAATCACTTATCTTCCAATCACAGTAAAACCAAACTAGTGTATAAATCACTTATCTTCCAATCACAGTAAAACCAAACTAGTGTATAAATCACTTATCTTCCAATCACAGTAAAACCAAACTAGTGTATAAATCACTTATCTTTCAATCACAGTAAAACCTAGACTAGTGTATAAATCACTTATCTTCCTATCACAGTAAAACCTAGACTAGTGTATAAATCACTTATCTTCCAATCACAGTAAAACCTAGACTAGTGTATAAATCACTTATCTTCCAATCACAGTAAAACCAAACTAGTGTATAAATCACTTATCTTCCAATCACAGTAAAACCAAACTAGTGTATAAATCACTTATCTTCCAATCACAGTAAAACCAAACTAGTGTATAAATCACTTATCTTTCAATAACAGTAAAACCTAGACTAGTGTGTAAATCACTTATCTTCCAATCACAGTAAAACCAAACTAGTGTATAAATCACTTATCTTCCAATCACAGTAAAACCAAACTAGTGTATAAATCACTTATCTTCCAATCACAGTAAAACCAAACTAGTGTATAAATCACTTATCTTCCAATAACAGTAAAACCTAGACTAGTGTGTAAATCACTTATCTTCCAATCACAGTAAAACCAAACTAGTGTATAAATCACTTATCTTCCAATCACAGTAAAACCAAACTAGTGTATAAATCACTTATCTTTCAATCACAGTAAAACCAAACTAGTGTATAAATCACTTATCTTCCAATCACAGTAAAACCTAGACTAGTGTGTAAATCACTTATCTTCCAATCACAGTAAAACCAAACTAGTGTATAAATCACTTATCTTTCAATCACAGTAAAACCAAACTAGTGTATAAATCACTTATCTTCCAATCACAGTAAAACCTAGACTAGTGTGTAAATCACTTATCTTCCAATCACAGTAAAACCTAGACTAGTGTGTAAATCACTTATCTTCCAATCACAGTAAAACCAAACTAGTGTATAAATCACTTATCTTCCAATCACAGTAAAACCAAACTAGTGTATAAATCACTTATCTTCCAATCACAGTAAAACCAAACTAGTGTATAAATCACTTATCTTTCAATCACAGTAAAACCAAACTAGTGTATAAATCACTTATCTTCCAATCACAGTAAAACCTAGACTAGTGTATAAATCACTTATCTTCCAATCACAGTAAAACCTAGACTAGTGTATAAATCACTTATCTTCCAATCACAGTAAAACCAAACTAGTGTATAAATCACTTATCTTCAATCACAGTAAAACCTAGACTAGTGTATAAATCACTTATCTTCCAATCACAGTAAAACCTAGACTAGTGTATAAATCACTTATCTTCCAATCACAGTAAAACCAAACTAGTGTATAAATCACTTATCTTCCAATCACAGTAAAACCTAGACTAGTGTATAAATCACTTATCTTCCAATCACAGTAAAACCTAGACTAGTGTATAAATCACTTATCTTCCAATCACAGTAAAACCAAACTAGTGTATAAATCACTTATCTTTCAATCACAGTAAAACCTAGACTAGTGTATAAATCACTTATCTTCCAATCACAGTAAAACCTAGACTAGTGTGTAAATCACTTATCTTCCAATCACAGTAAAACCAAACTAGTGTATAAATCACTTATCTTTCAATAACAGTAAAACCTAGACTAGTGTGTAAATCACTTATCTTCCAATCACAGTAAAACCAAACTAGTGTATAAATCACTTATCTTTCAATAACAGTAAAACCTAGACTAGTGTAAAATCACTTATCTTCCAATCACAGTAAAACCTAGACTAGTGTGTAAATCACTTATCTTCAATCACAGTAAAACCAAACTAGTGTATAAATCACTTATCTTCCAATCACAGTAAAACCTAGACTAGTGTATAAATCACTTATCTTCCAATCACAGTAAAACCTAGACTAGTGTGTAAATCACTTATCTTCCAATCACAGTAAAACCAAACTAGTGTATAAATCACTTATCTTCCAATCACAGTAAAACCTAGACTAGTGTGTAAATCACTTATCTTTCAATCACAGTAAAACCAAACTAGTGTATAAATCACTTATCTTCCAATCACAGTAAAACCTAGACTAGTGTATAAATCACTTATCTTCCAATCACAGTAAAACCTAGACTAGTGTGTAAATCACTTATCTTCCAATCACAGTAAAACCAAACTAGTGTATAAATCACTTATCTTCCAATCACAGTAAAACCAAACTAGTGTATAAATCACTTATCTTCCAATCACAGTAAAACCTAGACTAGTGTGTAAATCACTTATCTTTCAATCACAGTAAAACCAAACTAGTGTATAAATCACTTATCTTCCAATCACAGTAAAACCTAGACTAGTGTGTAAATCACTTATCTTCCAATCACAGTAAAACCAAACTAGTGTATAAATCACTTATCTTTCAATAACAGTAAAACCTAGACTAGTGTGTAAATCACTTATCTTCCAATCACAGTAAAACCTAGACTAGTGTGTAAATCACTTATCTTCCAATCACAGTAAAACCAAACTAGTGTATAAATCACTTATCTTCCAATCACAGTAAAACCAAACTAGTGTATAAATCACTTATCTTTCAATAACAGTAAAACCTAGACTAGTGTGTAAATCACTTATCTTTCAATCACAGTAAAACCTAGACTAGTGTATAAATCACTTATCTTTCAATCACAGTAAAACCTAGACTAGTGTGTAAATCACTTATCTTCCAATCACAGTAAAACCAAACTAGTGTATAAATCACTTATCTTCCAATCACAGTAAAACCAAACTAGTGTATAAATCACTTATCTTTCAATAACAGTAAAACCTAGACTAGTGTGTAAATCACTTATCTTCCAATCACAGTAAAACCAAACTAGTGTATAAATCACTTATCTTTCAATAACAGTAAAACCTAGACTAGTGTATAAATCACTTATCTTTCAATCACAGTAAAACCTAGACTAGTGTGTAAATCACTTATCTTCCAATCACAGTAAAACCAAACTAGTGTATAAATCACTTATCTTTCAATAACAGTAAAACCTAGACTAGTGTGTAAATCACTTATCTTTCAATCACAGTAAAACCTAGACTAGTGTATAAATCACTTATCTTTCAATCACAGTAAAACCTAGACTAGTGTATAAATCACTTATCTTCCAATCACAGTAAAACCTAGACTAGTGTATAAATCACTTATCTTCCAATCACAGTAAAACCTAGACTAGTGTGTAAATCACTTATCTTTCAATCACAGTAAAACCTAGACTAGTGTATAAATCACTTATCTTCCAATCACAGTAAAACCTAGACTAGTGTATAAATCACTTATCTTCCAATCACAGTAAAACCTAGACTAGTGTATAAATCACTTATCTTCCAATCACAGTAAAACCTAGACTAGTGTATAAATCACTTATCTTCCAATCACAGTAAAACCTAGACTAGTGTGTAAATCACTTATCTTTCAATCACAGTAAAACCTAGACTAGTGTATAAATCACTTATCTTTCAATCACAGTAAAACCTAGACTAGTGTATAAATCACTTATCTTCCAATCACAGTAAAACCTAGACTAGTGTATAAATCACTTATCTTTCAATCACAGTAAAACCTAGACTAGTGTGTAAATCACTTATCTTCCAATCACAGTAAAACCTAGACTAGTGTGTAAATCACTTATCTTCCAATCACAGTAAAACCAAACTAGTGTATAAATCACTTATCTTCCAATCACAGTAAAACCTAGACTAGTGTATAAATCACTTATCTTCCAATCACAGTAAAACCTAGACTAGTGTAAAATCACTTATCTTCCAATCACAGTAAAACCAAACTAGTGTATAAATCACTTATCTTCCAATCACAGTAAAACCTAGACTAGTGTATAAATCACTTATCTTCCAATCACAGTAAAACCTAGACTAGTGTGTAAATCACTTATCTTCCAATAACAGTAAAACCTAGACTAGTGTATAAATCACTTATCTTCCAATCACAGTAAAACCTAGACTAGTGTATAAATCACTTATCTTCCAATCACAGTAAAACCAAACTAGTGTATAAATCACTTATCTTCCAATCACAGTAAAACCTAGACTAGTGTGTAAATCACTTATCTTCCAATCACAGTAAAACCTAGACCTGTGTATAAATCACTTATCTTCCAATCACAGTAAAACCTAGACTAGTGTATAAATCACTTATCTTTCAATCACAGTAAAACCTAGACTAGTGTATAAATCACTTATCTTCCAATCACAGTAAAACCTAGACTAGTGTATAAATCACTTATCTTCCAATCACAGTAAAACCTAGACTAGTGTATAAATCACTTATCTTCCAATCACAGTAAAACCAAACTAGTGTATAAATCACTTATCTTCCAATCACAGTAAAACCTAGACTAGTGTATAAATCACTTATCTTCCAATCACAGTAAAACCAAACTAGTGTATAAATCACTTATCTTCCAATCACAGTAAAACCTAGACTAGTGTATAAATCACTTATCTTCCAATCACAGTAAAACCTAGACTAGTGTATAAATCACTTATCTTCCAATCACAGTAAAACCTAGACTTGTGTATAAATCACTTATCTTCCAATCACAGTAAAACCTAGACTAGTGTATAAATCACTTATCTTCCAATCACAGTAAAACCTAGACTAGTGTATAAATCACTTATCTTCCAATCACAGTAAAACCTAGACTAGTGTATAAATCACTTATCTTCCAATCACAGTAAAACCTAGACTAGTGTATAAATCACTTATCTTCCAATCACAGTAAAACCTAGACTAGTGTATAAATCACTTATCTTCCAATCACAGTAAAACCTAGACTAGTGTATAAATCACTTATCTTCCAATCACAGTAAAACCTAGACTAGTGTATAAATCACTTATCTTCCAATCACAGTAAAACCTAGACTAGTGTATAAATCACTTATCTTCCAATCACAGTAAAACCTAGACTAGTGTATAAATCACTTATCTTCCAATCACAGTAAAACCAAACTAGTGTATAAATCACTTATCTTTCCAATCACAGTAAAACCAAACTAGTGTATAAATCACTTATCTTCCAATCACAGTAAAACCAAACTAGTGTATAAATCACTTATCTTCCAATCACAGTAAAACCAAACTAGTGTATAAATCACTTATCTTCCAATCACAGTAAAACCTAGACTAGTGTATAAATCACTTATCTTCCAATCACAGTAAAACCAAACTAGTGTATAAATCACTTATCTTCCAATCACAGTAAAACCAAACTAGTGTATAAATCACTTATCTTCCAATCACAGTAAAACCAAACTAGTGTATAAATCACTTATCTTCCAATCACAGTAAAACCAAACTAGTGTATAAATCACTTATCTTCCAATCACAGTAAAACCAAACTAGTGTATAAATCACTTATCTTCCAATCACAGTAAAACCAAACTAGTGTATAAATCACTTATCTTCCAATCACAGTAAAACCTAGACTAGTGTATAAATCACTTATCTTCCAATCACAGTAAAACCAAACTAGTGTATAAATCACTTATCTTCCAATCACAGTAAAACCAAACTAGTGTATAAATCACTTATCTTCCAATCACAGTAAAACCTAGACTAGTGTATAAATCACTTATCTTCCAATCACAGTAAAACCTAGACTAGTGTATAAATCACTTATCTTCCAATCACAGTAAAACCTAGACTAGTGTATAAATCACTTATCTTCCAATCACAGTAAAACCTAGACTAGTGTATAAATCACTTATCTTCCAATCACAGTAAAACCTAGACTAGTGTATAAATCACTTATCTTCCAATCACAGTAAAACCTAGACTAGTGTATAAATCACTTATCTTCCAATCACAGTAAAACCAAGACTAGTGTATAAATCACTTATCTTCCAATCACAGTAAAACCTAGACTAGTGTATAAATCACTTATCTTCCAATCACAGTAAAACCTAGACTAGTGTATAAATCACTTATCTTCCAATCACAGTAAAACCTAGACTAGTGTATAAATCACTTATCTTCCAATCACAGTAAAACCTAGACTAGTGTATAAATCACTTATCTTCCAATCACAGTAAAACCTAGACTAGTGTATAAATCACTTATCTTCCAATCACAGTAAAACCTAGACTAGTGTATAAATCACTTATCTTCCAATCACAGTAAAACCTAGACTAGTGTATAAATCACTTATCTTCCAATCACAGTAAAACCTAGACTGTCACTTATCTTCCAATCACAGTAAATCACTTATCTTCCAATCACAGTAAAACCTAGACTAGTGTATAAATCACTTATCTTCCAATCACAGTAAAACCTAGACTAGTGTATAAATCACTTATCTTCCAATCACAGTAAAACCTAGACTAGTGTAAATCACTTATCTTCCAATCACAGTAAAACCTAGACTAGTGTATAAATCACTTATCTTCCAATCACAGTAAAACCTAGACTAGTGTGTAAATCACTTATCTTCCAATCACAGTAAAACCAAACTAGTGTATAAATCACTTATCTTCCAATCACAGTAAAACCAAACTAGTGTATAAATCACTTATCTTTCAATCACAGTAAAACCAAACTAGTGTATAAATCACTTATCTTCCAATCACAGTAAAACCAAACTAGTGTATAAATCACTTATCTTCCAATCACAGTAAAACCAAACTAGTGTATAAATCACTTATCTTTCCAATCACAGTAAAACCTAGACTAGTGTATAAATCACTTATCTTTCAATCACAGTAAAACCAAACTAGTGTATAAATCACTTATCTTCCAATCACAGTAAAACCAAACTAGTGTATAAATCACTTATCTTCCAATCACAGTAAAACCAAACTAGTGTATAAATCACTTATCTTCCAATCACAGTAAAACCAAACTAGTGTATAAATCACTTATCTTCCAATCACAGTAAAACCAAACTAGTGTATAAATCACTTATCTTCCAATCACAGTAAAACCAAACTAGTGTATAAATCACTTATCTTTCAATAACAGTAAAACCTAGACTAGTGTGTAAATCACTTATCTTCCAATCACAGTAAAACCAAACTAGTGTATAAATCACTTATCTTCCAATCACAGTAAAACCAAACTAGTGTATAAATCACTTATCTTCCAATCACAGTAAAACAAAACTAGTGTATAAATCACTTATCTTCCAATCACAGTAAAACCAAACTAGTGTATAAATCACTTATCTTCCAATCACAGTAAAACCAAACTAGTGTATAAATCACTTATCTTTCAATCACAGTAAAACCTAGACTAGTGTATAAATCACTTATCTTCCAATCACAGTAAAACCTAGACTAGTGTATAAATCACTTATCTTTCAATCACAGTAAAACCTAGACTAGTGTATAAATCACTTATCTTCCTATCACAGTAAAACCTAGACTAGTGTATAAATCACTTATCTTCCAATCACAGTAAAACCAAACTAGTGTATAAATCACTTATCTTCCAATCACAGTAAAACCAAACTAGTGTATAAATCACTTATCTTCCAATCACAGTAAAACCAAACTAGTGTATAAATCACTTATCTTCCAATCACAGTAAAACCAAACTAGTGTATAAATCACTTATCTTCCAATCACAGTAAAACCAAACTAGTGTATAAATCACTTATCTTTCAATCACAGTAAAACCTAGACTAGTGTATAAATCACTTATCTTCCTATCACAGTAAAACCTAGACTAGTGTATAAATCACTTATCTTCCAATCACAGTAAAACCTAGACTAGTGTATAAATCACTTATCTTCCAATCACAGTAAAACCAAACTAGTGTATAAATCACTTATCTTCCAATCACAGTAAAACCAGAACTAGTGTATAAATCACTTATCTTCCAATCACAGTAAAACCAAACTAGTGTATAAATCACTTATCTTTCAATCACAGTAAAACCTAGACTAGTGTATAAATCACTTATCTTCCAATCACAGTAAAACCAAACTAGTGTATAAATCACTTATCTTCCAATCACAGTAAAACCAAACTAGTGTATAAATCACTTATCTTCCAATCACAGTAAAACCAAACTAGTGTATAAATCACTTATCTTCCAATAACAGTAAAACCTAGACTAGTGTGTAAATCACTTATCTTCCAATCACAGTAAAACCAAACTAGTGTATAAATCACTTATCTTCCAATCACAGTAAAACCAAACTAGTGTATAAATCACTTATCTTCCAATCACAGTAAAACCAAACTAGTGTATAAATCACTTATCTTCCAATCACAGTAAAACCTAGACTAGTGTATAAATCACTTATCTTCCAATCACAGTAAAACCAAACTAGTGTATAAATCACTTATCTTCCAATCACAGTAAAACCTAGACTAGTGTATAAATCACTTATCTTCCAATCACAGTAAAACCAAACTAGTGTATAAATCACTTATCTTCCAATCACAGTAAAACCTAGACTAGTGTATAAATCACTTATCTTCCAATCACAGTAAAACCTAGACTAGTGTATAAATCACTTATCTTCCAATCACAGTAAAACCTAGACTAGTGTATAAATCACTTATCTTCCAATCACAGTAAAACCTAGACTAGTGTATAAATCACTTATCTTCCAATCACAGTAAAACCTAGACTAGTGTATAAATCACTTATCTTCCAATCACAGTAAAACCTAGACTAGTGTATAAATCACTTATCTTCCAATCACAGTAAAACCTAGACTAGTGTATAAATCACTTATCTTCCAATCACAGTAAAACCTAGACTAGTGTATAAATCACTTATCTTCCAATCACAGTAAAACCTAGACTAGTGTATAAATCACTTATCTTCCAATCACAGTAAAACCTAGACTAGTGTATAAATCACTTATCTTCCAATCACAGTAAAACCTAGACTAGTGTATAAATCACTTATCTTCCAATCACAGTAAAACCTAGACTAGTGTATAAATCACTTATCTTCCAATCACAGTAAAACCTAGACTAGTGTATAAATCACTTATCTTCCAATCACAGTAAAACCTAGACTAGTGTATAAATCACTTATCTTCCAATCACAGTAAAACCTAGACTAGTGTATAAATCACTTATCTTCCAATCACAGTAAAACCTAGACTAGTGTATAAATCACTTATCTTCCAATCACAGTAAAACCTAGACTAGTGTATAAATCACTTATCTTCCAATCACAGTAAAACCTAGACTAGTGTATAAATCACTTATCTTCCAATCACAGTAAAACCTAGACTAGTGTATAAATCACTTATCTTCCAATCACAGTAAAACCTAGACTAGTGTATAAATCACTTATCTTCCAATCACAGTAAAACCTAGACTAGTGTATAAATCACTTATCTTCCAATCACAGTAAAACCTAGACTAGTGTATAAATCACTTATCTTCCAATCACAGTAAAACCTAGACTAGTGTATAAATCACTTATCTTCCAATCACAGTAAAACCTAGACTAGTGTATAAATCACTTATCTTCCAATCACAGTAAAACCTAGACTAGTGTATAAATCACTTATCTTCCAATCACAGTAAAACCAAACTAGTGTATAAATCACTTATCTTCCAATCACAGTAAAACCAAACTAGTGTATAAATCACTTATCTTCCAATCACAGTAAAACCAAACTAGTGTATAAATCACTTATCTTCCAATCACAGTAAAACCAAACTAGTGTATAAATCACTTATCTTCCAATCACAGTAAAACCAAACTAGTGTATAAATCACTTATCTTCCAATCACAGTAAAACCAAACTAGTGTATAAATCACTTATCTTCCAATCACAGTAAAACCTAGACTAGTGTATAAATCACTTATCTTCCAATCACAGTAAAACCAAACTAGTGTATAAATCACTTATCTTCCAATCACAGTAAAACCTAGACTAGTGTATAAATCACTTATCTTCCAATCACAGTAAAACCTAGACTAGTGTATAAATCACTTATCTTCCAATCACAGTAAAACCTAGACTAGTGTATAAATCACTTATCTTCCAATCACAGTAAAACCTAGACTAGTGTATAAATCACTTATCTTCCAATCACAGTAAAACCTAGACTAGTGTATAAATCACTTATCTTCCAATCACAGTAAAACCTAGACTAGTGTATAAATCACTTATCTTCCAATCACAGTAAAACCTAGACTAGTGTATAAATCACTTATCTTCCAATCACAGTAAAACCTAGACTAGTGTATAAATCACTTATCTTCCAATCACAGTAAAACCTAGACTAGTGTATAAATCACTTATCTTCCAATCACAGTAAAACCTAGACTAGTGTATAAATCACTTATCTTCCAATCACAGTAAAACCTAGACTAGTGTATAAATCACTTATCTTCCAATCACAGTAAAACCTAGACTAGTGTATAAATCACTTATCTTCCAATCACAGTAAAACCTAGACTAGTGTATAAATCACTTATCTTCCAATCACAGTAAAACCTAGACTAGTGTATAAATCACTTATCTTCCAATCACAGTAAAACCTAGACTAGTGTATAAATCACTTATCTTCCAATCACAGTAAAACCTAGACTAGTGTAAATCACTTATCTTTCAATCACAGTAAAACCTAGACTAGTGTATAAATCACTTATCTTCCAATCACAGTAAAACCAGACTAGTGTATAAATCACTTATCTTCCAATCACAGTAAAACCTAGACTAGTGTATAAATCACTTATCTTCCAATCACAGTAAAACCTAGACTAGTGTATAAATCACTTATCTTCCAATCACAGTAAAACCTAGACTAGTGTATAAATCACTTATCTTCCAATCACAGTAAAACCTAGACTAGTGTATAAATCACTTATCTTCCAATCACAGTAAAACCTAGACTAGTGTGTAAATCAATCTTCCAATCACAGTAAAACCTAGACTAGTGTATAAAATCACTTATCTTCCAATCACAGTAAAACCTAGACTAGTGTATAAATCACTTATCTTCCAATCACAGTAAAACCTAGACTAGTGTATAAATCACTTATCTTCCAATCACAGTAAAACCTAGACTAGTGTATAAATCACTTATCTTCCAATCACAGTAAAACCTAGACTAGTGTATAAATCACTTATCTTCCAATCACAGTAAAACCTAGACTAGTGTATAAATCACTTATCTTCCAATCACAGTAAAACCTAGACTAGTGTATAAATCACTTATCTTCCAATCACAGTAAAACCTAGACTAGTGTGTAAATCACTTATCTTCCAATCACAGTAAAACCTAGACTAGTGTGTAAATCACTTATCTTCCAATCACAGTAAAACCTAGACTAGTGTGTAAATCACTTATCTTCCAATCACAGTAAAACCTAGACTAGTGTATAAATCACTTATCTTCCAATCACAGTAAAACCTAGACTAGTGTATAAATCACTTATCTTCCAATCACAGTAAAACCTAGACTAGTGTATAAATCACTTATCTTCCAATCACAGTAAAACCTAGACTAGTGTATAAATCACTTATCTTCCAATCACAGTAAAACCTAGACTAGTGTGTAAATCACTTATCTTCCAATCACAGTAAAACCTAGACTAGTGTATAAATCACTTATCTTCCAATCACAGTAAAACCTAGACTAGTGTATAAATCACTTATCTTCCAATCACAGTAAAACCTAGACTAGTGTATAAATCACTTATCTTCCAATCACAGTAAAACCAAACTAGTGTATAAATCACTTATCTTCCAATCACAGTAAAACCAAACTAGTGTATAAATCACTTATCTTCCAATCACAGTAAAACCAAACTAGTGTATAAATCACTTATCTTCCAATCACAGTAAAACCTAACTAGTGTATAAATCACTTATCTTCCAATCACAGTAAAACCTAGACTAGTGTATAAATCACTTATCTTCCAATCACAGTAAAACCTAGACTAGTGTATAAATCACTTATCTTCCAATCACAGTAAAACCTAGACTAGTGTGTAAATCACTTATCTTCCAATCACAGTAAAACCTAGACTAGTGTATAAATCACTTATCTTCCAATCACAGTAAAACCTAGACTAGTGTATAAATCACTTATCTTCCAATCACAGTAAAACCTAGACTAGTGTATAAATCACTTATCTTCCAATCACAGTAAAACCAGACTAGTGTATAAATCACTTATCTTCCAATCACAGTAAAACCTAGACTAGTGTATAAATCACTTATCTTCCAATCACAGTAAAACCTAGACTAGTGTATAAATCACTTATCTTCCAATCACAGTAAAACCTAGACTAGTGTATAAATCACTTATCTTCCAATCACAGTAAAACCTAGACTAGTGTATAAATCACTTATCTTCCAATCACAGTAAAACCTAGACTAGTGTATAAATCACTTATCTTCCAATCACAGTAAAACCTAGACTAGTGTATAAATCACTTATCTTCCAATCACAGTAAAACCTAGACTAGTGTATAAATCACTTATCTTCCAATCACAGTAAAACCTAGACTAGTGTATAAATCACTTATCTTCCAATCACAGTAAAACCTAGACTAGTGTATAAATCACTTATCTTCCAATCACAGTAAAACCTAGACTAGTGTATAAATCACTTATCTTCCAATCACAGTAAAACCTAGACTAGTGTATAAATCACTTATCTTCCAATCACAGTAAAACCTAGACTAGTGTGTAAATCACTTATCTTCCAATCACAGTAAAACCTAGACTAGTGTATAAATCACTTGTATAAATCATCTTCCAATCACAGTAAAACCTAGACTAGTGTATAAATCACTTATCTTCCAATCACAGTAAAACCTAGACTAGTGTATAAATCACTTATCTTCCAATCACAGTAAAACCTAGACTAGTGTATAAATCACTTATCTTCCAATCACAGTAAAACCTAGACTAGTGTATAAATCACTTATCTTCCAATCACAGTAAAACCAAGACTAGTGTGTAAATCACTTATCTTCCAATCACAGTAAAACCTAGACTAGTGTATAAATCACTTATCTTCCAATCACAGTAAAACCTAGACTAGTGTATAAATCACTTATCTTCCAATCACAGTAAAACCTAGACTAGTGTATAAATCACTTATCTTCCAATCACAGTAAAACCTAGACTAGTGTATAAATCACTTATCTTCCAATCACAGTAAAACCTAGACTAGTGTATAAATCACTTATCTTCCAATCACAGTAAAACCTAGACTAGTGTATAAATCACTTATCTTCCAATCACAGTAAAACCTAGACTAGTGTATAAATCACTTATCTTCCAATCACAGTAAAACCTAGACTAGTGTATAAATCACTTATCTTCCAATCACAGTAAAACCTAGACTAGTGTATAAATCACTTATCTTCCAATCACAGTAAAACCTAGACTAGTGTATAAATCACTTATCTTCCAATCACAGTAAAACCTAGACTAGTGTATAAATCACTTATCTTCCAATCACAGTAAAACCTAGACTAGTGTATAAATCACTTATCTTCCAATCACAGTAAAACCTAGACTAGTGTATAAATCACTTATCTTCCAATCACAGTAAAACCTAGACTAGTGTATAAATCACTTATCTTCCAATCACAGTAAAACCTAGACTAGTGTATAAATCACTTATCTTCCAATCACAGTAAAACCTAGACTAGTGTATAAATCACTTATCTTCAAATCAATCAGACTAGTGTAAAACTTATCTTCCAATCACAGTAAAACCTAGACTGTGTAAATCACTTATCTTCCAATCACAGTAAAACCTAGACTAGTGTATAAATCACTTATCTTCCAATCACAGTAAAACCTAGACTAGTGTATAAATCACTTATCTTCCAATCACAGTAAAACCTAGACTAGTGTATAAATCACTTATCTTCCAATCACAGTAAAACCTAGACTAGTGTATAAATCACTTATCTTCCAATCACAGTAAAACCTAGACTAGTGTATAAATCACTTATCTTCCAATCACAGTAAAACCTAGACTAGTGTATAAATCACTTATCTTCCAATCACAGTAAAACCAAGACTAGTGTATAAATCACTTATCTTCCAATCACAGTAAAACCTAGACTAGTGTATAAATCACTTATCTTCCAATCACAGTAAAACCTAGACTAGTGTATAAATCACTTATCTTCCAATCACAGTAAAACCTAGACTAGTGTATAAATCACTTATCTTCCAATCACAGTAAAACCTAGACTAGTGTATAAATCACTTATCTTCCAATCACAGTAAAACCTAGACTAGTGTATAAATCACTTATCTTCCAATCACAGTAAAACCAAACTGGTGTATAAATCACTTATCTTCCAATCACAGTAAAACCAAGACTAGTGTATAAATCACTTATCTTCCAATCACAGTAAAACCAACTAGTGTATAAATCACTTATCTTCCAATCACAGTAAAACCAAACTAGTGTATAAATCACTTATCTTCCAATCACAGTAAAACCAAGACTAGTGTATAAATCACTTATCTTCCAATCACAGTAAAACCTAGACTAGTGTATAAATCACTTATCTTCCAATCACAGTAAAACCTAGACTAGTGTATAAATCACTTATCTTCCAATCACAGTAAAACCTAGACTAGTGTATAAATCACTTATCTTCCAATCACAGTAAAACCTAGACTAGTGTATAAATCACTTATCTTCCAATCACAGTAAAACCTAGACTAGTGTATAAATCACTTATCTTCCAATCACAGTAAAACCTAGACTAGTGTATAAATCACTTATCTTCCAATCACAGTAAAACCTAGACTAGTGTATAAATCACTTATCTTCCAATCACAGTAAAACCTAGACTAGTGTATAAATCACTTATCTTCCAATCACAGTAAAACCTAGACTAGTGTATAAATCACTTATCTTCCAATCACAGTAAAACCTAGACTAGTGTGTAAATCACTTATCTTCCAATCACAGTAAAACCTAGACTAGTGTATAAATCACTTATCTTCCAATCACAGTAAAACCTAGACTAGTGTATAAATCACTTATCTTCCAATCACAGTAAAACCTAGACTAGTGTATAAATCACTTATCTTCCTATCACAGTAAAACCTAGACTAGTGTATAAATCACTTATCTTCCAATCACAGTAAAACCTAGACTAGTGTGTAAATCACTTATCTTCCAATCACAGTAAAACCTAGACTAGTGTATAAAATCACTTATCTTCCAATCACAGTAAAACCTAGACTAGTGTGTAAATCACTTATCTTCCAATCACAGTAAAACCTAGACTAGTGTATAAATCACTTATCTTCCAATCACAGTAAAACCTAGACTAGTGTATAAATCACTTATCTTCCAATCACAGTAAAACCTAGACTAGTGTATAAATCACTTATCTTCCAATCACAGTAAAACCTAACTAGTGTATAAATCACTTATCTTCCAATCACAGTAAAACCAAACTAGTGTATAAATCACTTATCTTCCAATCACAGTAAAACCTAGACTAGTGTATAAATCACTTATCTTCCAATCACAGTAAAACCTAGACTAGTGTGTAAATCACTTATCTTCCAATCACAGTAAAACCTAGACTAGTGTATAAATCACTTATCTTCCAATCACAGTAAAACCTAGACTAGTGTGTAAATCACTTATCTTCCAATCACAGTAAAACCTAGACTAGTGTATAAATCACTTATCTTCCAATCACAGTAAAACCTAGACTAGTGTATAAATCACTTATCTTCCAATCACAGTAAAACCTAGACTAGTGTATAAATCACTTATCTTCCAATCACAGTAAAACCTAGACTAGTGTAAAATCACTTATCTTCCAATCACAGTAAAACCTAGACTATGTGTATAAATCACTTATCTTCCTATCACAGTAAAACCTAGACCTGTGTATAAATCACTTATCTTCCAATCACAGTAAAACCTAGACTTGTGTATAAATCACTTATCTTCCAATCACAGTAAAACCTAGACTTGTGTATAAATCACTTATCTTCCAATCACAGTAAAACCTAGACTAGTGTATAAATCACTTATCTTCCAATCACAGTAAAACCTAGACTAGTGTAAAATCACTTATCTTCCAATCACAGTAAAACCTAGACTAGTGTGTAAATCAATCTTCCAATCACAGTAAAACCTAGACCAGTGTAAATCTTCTTCCAATCACAGTAAAACCTAGACTAGTGTATAAATCACTTATCTTCCAATCACAGTAAAACCTAGACTAGTGTATAAATCACTTATCTTCCAATCACAGTAAAACCTAGACTAGTGTATAAATCACTTATCTTCCAATCACAGTAAAACCTAGACTAGTGTATAAATCACTTATCTTCCAATCACAGTAAAACCTAGACTAGTGTATAAATCACTTATCTTCCAATCACAGTAAAACCTAGACTAGTGTGTAAATCACTTATCTTCCAATCACAGTAAAACCTAGACTAGTGTGTAAATCACTTATCTTCCAATCACAGTAAAACCTAGACTAGTGTATAAATCACTTATCTTCCAATCACAGTAAAACCTAGACTAGTGTATAAATCACTTATCTTCCAATCACAGTAAAACCTAGACTAGTGTATAAATCACTTATCTTCCAATCACAGTAAAACCTAGACTAGTGTGTAAATCACTTATCTTCCAATCACAGTAAAACCTAGACTAGTGTATAAATCACTTATCTTCCAATCACAGTAAAACCTAGACTAGTGTATAAATCACTTATCTTCCAATCACAGTAAAACCTAGACTAGTGTATAAATCACTTATCTTCCAATCACAGTAAAACCTAGACTAGTGTGTAAATCACTTATCTTCCAATCACAGTAAAACCTAGACTAGTGTATAAATCACTTATCTTCCAATCACAGTAAAACCTAGACTAGTGTGTAAATCACTTATCTTCCAATCACAGTAAAACCTAGACTAGTGTAAAATCACTTATCTTCCAATCACAGTAAAACCTAGACTAGTGTGTAAATCACTTATCTTCCAATCACAGTAAAACCTAGACTAGTGTAAAATCACTTATCTTCCAATCACAGTAAAACCTAGACTAGTGTATAAATCACTTATCTTCCAATCACAGTAAAACCTAGACTAGTGTATAAATCACTTATCTTCCAATCACAGTAAAACCTAGACTAGTGTGTAAATCACTTATCTTCCAATCACAGTAAAACCTAGACTAGTGTATAAATCACTTATCTTCCAATCACAGTAAAACCTAGACTAGTGTGTAAATCACTTATCTTCCAATCACAGTAAAACCTAGACTAGTGTGTAAATCACTTATCTTCCAATCACAGTAAAACCTAGACTAGTGTGTAAATCACTTATCTTCCAATCACAGTAAAACCTAGACTAGTGTATAAATCACTTATCTTCCAATCACAGTAAAACCTAGACTAGTGTATAAATCACTTATCTTCCAATCACAGTAAAACCTAGACTAGTGTGTAAATCACTTATCTTCCAATCACAGTAAAACCAAACTAGTGTGTAAATCACTTATCTTCCAATCACAGTAAAACCTATACTAGTGTATAAATCATTTATCTTCCAATCACAGTAAAACCTAGACTAATGTATAAATCACTTATCTTCCAATCACAGTAAAACCTAGACAAGTGGATAAATCACTTATCTTCCAATCACAGTAAAACCTTGGTGAGTGAATGTAGTTCTCTATGAAAATTATAATTTTATATTATATAAGTTACTGATAATTTAACCTGCTACTTATGAAACGATTCTGTGGAAACCGTTAACCGTCTTTTAACCTTTTACTAGCCAAACGATGTTCTTCAAACTGCTAACCTTCATTCAACCTGTTACTAATATAAAGTTCCCATCTGCCACCCACGTGTTAATCGAGTACTTAGGTTGGTAGCCACCTAGGTAATTAAAATGGAAGTAGATCATCGTGTGAAATGAAGGATAAAGCACGTGACTTAGTACGTCAGGAATGAACCTGAAAAAACGTGTGGTATCTTTGAGAAAAAAAAACAACACATCAAGAGAAATGAATTAAGTGCTGCGTAGGTTCAACAATGTCAAAGTTAGTAGTACGTTATACACAAATAATGTTTCTCATATGATTGAATCGATAGATGTTGGCAAGTACACGTTCATTTCCATAAATGGTTTCTTTCCTACATTATGCATACAGCGACTCAGGTTCGTAGGCTTAAACATCAGTGATAAAGAAAGAAAAAAAAAACTAATTTAAATCCATCTCATAAGTTTTCTGGACTTCGGAAAAATAAAGTCGAATAAAGAGATTCAATTTCGAAAACAGTTTTGTACCCGTATGTATATTTCCCGATAGTGAAATTACAATTGGAACTAGTCTGATCATGAAATGCGATCTTGACTCAATTTTCTAGTCCACTTCACATGAGGTTTCATTCAATAGTTCATTTCTAAACTTACCGAGAGTGTGCTTCCGGAATATTGAATTCTGGATTTAGTTGATTAGATCTATAGAAAAACAAAACCAAAACCTTACCATTTGTACTAATTATTGAAAGTCATTTCTCTTCTGTGTTTTGTGAGATCTACTCGGTTTTTGCTTCCCGAATTTAGAAACATTTATATTGTTTCTGTATTTCTGCTACAAAGTCTTTATTATGCAAATAAATTAAAAGACAGACGTTCTTGCAAAACGTTTTCGAACAAAGAGCTCCACGAAAGCCCGCGATTACTTGGAAAATTAATGCGGACGACAACTAATTTAATATCACTTTGATTTATTGATTTCCTTTATAAATTATTTTTTTGTTATTAGTAGTAGCATAGACGGTATGTAACAAAAATGTCTTTATCATATTCCTCTACCCACAATAGATAGATACGGATAGAGAGAAAACGAAGACATAATGGACAGATTGAAAGATGTTATAAATCTTTGTATCATTGTTAAAGTGGCGCGAAACACGACACATCACACGTGGAGTACATTTCTAGCAGTGTTACTAAGTGAGGCCCGGTATAGCCAGGTTGGTTAAGGCGTTCGACTCGTAATCTGAGGGTCGCGGGATTCGAATCCCCGTCTTACCAAACATGCTTGCCCTTTCAGCCGTGGGAGCGTTATAATGTGACGGTCAATCCCACTATTCGTTGGTAAAAAGTGACCCAAGAATTGGCGATGGGTGGTGATGACTAGCTGCCTTCCCTATAGTCTTAGACTGCTAAATTAGGGACGACTAGCACAGATAGCCCTCGTGTAGCTTTGCGCGAAATTCAAATAATTACTAAGTGAACTAATTTGTCTCAGCAATCACATTACCACATGTTTTACAACCTCATCTGAATCTAAACGTAAATTACTGCAGCATGTTAATCGTTTCTATAATTTCTAACGTGGGGAGACTTTGTACGTCATAAGGAACGTCACTGTGTTTGAAGCACAGGGAATCAAACCAAGAATTTACCACCTTCATCTACAAAGAGACGTATGGAAAATGTTTGAAAATTTCCAATCACTCGACTTTCAGAGAATTGTAATCTGAACGTCATCTTATACGTAAGTGGTCTAAGTTGATGCATCGTAGACTTCTGGAAATCAAGTAAGTGAATTTGTCCTTAACTTACAACTACTGGCAGGCAGCCAGAAACACCCGCCGCCAGAAACGAATCTTTAAACTGATGTATGAACTTAACTACCACTTTTACAACGTCCTTATGGCTGAACGTGCGACACTACACCTGTAATTCTGGTCTTGAGGTACCAAGCCTGACACGTTAACCATGCGGCTCCAGTTTCCACCTGATAATTGTTAGTAATGGGTAGGTGTTTACATGGTTTAGACTTGGTCTTCTGATTACATCGAGGAAAGAAAGGAGGTCGTAAGAATAGTATTGTTCTATTTGTTTCTCACTGTTGTTTGTGTCGTGCATACATTCCACTTAACTCGATTATGTTGCCTGGAACAGTTGCAGGACGTGAGACAGAATCCGCTGTCTATTTCTATGAAACATAAATTTTAAATGTTTAAATCGTCAAGTATGTGTGTCATCATTGGTTACTTGTTGTTCTAACACTGTTCTTCTTGTTTTGTTTTATTCACATGTGCGTATTTCTTTAAAGGATCAAGGATTGTTGTTGTTGTTGTTTTGAATTTCGCACAAAGCTACTCGAGGGCTATCTGTACTAGCCGTCCCTAATTTAGCAGTGTAAGACTAGAGGGAAGGCAGCTAGTCATCACCACTCACCGCCAACTCTTGGGCTATTCTTTTACCTACGAATAGTGAGATTGACCGTCACATTATAACGCCCCACGGCTGAAGGGCGAGCATGTTTGGCGCGACGCGGGCGCGAACACGCGACCCTCGGATTACGAGTCGCACGCCTTTACGCGCTTGGCCATGCCAGGCCCAGGATCAAGGAAGACGGCGTCCTTTCACATATGATGTATGTGGCCTTTCTACATGTCTATAGATTTGCCCTTCCTATAACGGTTGGTTTGTTTTCGACGCGTGTGTTATAAATCGTATTAACTTCATGTCGGTAAGTTTCAGTTTCCACTGTGGCATGAAGTCAGGAGCGTATTTACCTGGGTAGCATGGGGGAACATGGGGTATACACCCGCATTAATGTATTCATCTGGGTAGCATGGGGGAACATCGGGGATACACTCGCATTAATGTATTCATCTGGGTAGCATGGGGGAACACGGGGGATACACCCGCATTAATGTATTCATCTGGGTAGCATGGGGGAACACGGGGATACACCCGCATTAATGTATCTGGGTAGCATGGGGAACATGGGGATACACCCGCATTATTGAAGAGCACTGGCTTTGCATCGGCATTTCCCCACCTGAGATATATAACTTTTGAAATTTAACCCTCTTTACATTCAGGCTCCTCGTGGTTAAGTCACTTCACTGGTAATCTGAGGGTCATGGGTTCGAATCCCCGTCGCACCAAACATGCTTGCCCTTTCGGCATTGAGGGGCTGTAATGTGACGGTCCAATCCCATATTCGTTGGTAAAACAATAGCCCAAGAGTTGGCGGTGGGTGGTACAGACCAGCTGTCTTTCTTCTAGTCTTACACTGCTAAATTAGGGACGGCTAGCGCAGATAGCCCTCGAGTAGCTTTGTGCGAAATTCAAAACAAACCAAACCTTACATTCCTGACTCCCACTATTTGTTTGTTTGTAATTAAACCAAAACTACACAGCAATATCCGTGCTCTGCCCACCATGGTTATCGAAAGCCGATTTCTTGCGTTTAAGTCCGCAAACATTCCAGTGCTACGGAGGTGTTGGATGACTTCCACTGGCACTAAAGTTTTTTTTCCCACCCTCCTAAACTAAATCTTTGATCTTCATGGCTACCAGTAAAATACTTCCAACTGTATTAGTGTGGTATTTAATCCTCCTATTTCGCTAGAAATTACCTCTTTAGGCGACTGGTGCTTTTAACGAGCTGCCTTCTCTCTCCCTGTAC
>NW_027467782.1:65127543-65164469 GCF_004210375.1 Tachypleus tridentatus | reverse complement strand
AGATAAGTGATTTTACACTAGTCTGGGTTTTACTGTGATTGGAAGATAAGTGATTTATACACTAGTCTAGGTTTTACTGTGATTGGAAGATATAAGTGAGTTTACTTTAGTTTGGTTTTACTGTGATTGAAGATAAGTGATTTACACACTAGTCTAGGTTTTGTGATTGGAAGAGATAGAGTGATTTTACACACACTAGTCACAAGGTTTTACACACTGTTATTAAAGATAAGTGATTTATACACTAGTTTGGTTTTACTGTGATTGGAAGATACAGTGGAGTTTACACTAGTCTACAGGTTTTCTACTTATTATTGAAAGATAAGTGATTGATTTATATACACTAGTTTGGTTTTACTGTGATTGGAAGATAAGTGATTTACACTAGTCTAGGTTTTACTGTGATTGGAAGATAAGTGATTTATACACTAGTCTAGGTTTTTTACTGTGATTGAAAGATAAGTGATTTATACACTAGTCTAGGTTTTACTGTGATTGGAAGATAAGTGATTTATACACTAGTCTAGGTTTTTGTGATTGGAAGATATAAGTGATTTACACACTAGGTTTTACTGTGAAAAGGTTTTACACTGTCTGGTTTCTGTGATTGGAAGATAAGTGATTTACATACACTTCAGTTTGGTTTTGTGGGTGGAGAGATAAGTGATTTATACACTAGTCTAGGGTTTGTGATTGGAAGATAAGTGATTTATACTAGTCTAGGTTTTACTGTGATTGAAGATAAGTGATTTACACTACACTAGTTTGGTTTACACTGTGATTGGAAGATAAGTGATTTACTGTGGTGATCTGGGTTTTACTGTGATTGGAAGATAAGTGATTTATACACTAGTCTAGTTTTACTGTGATTGGAAGATAAGTGATTTACACACTAGTCTAGGTTTTACTGTATTGATTGAGAAAGATAAGTGATTTATATACACTAGTCTAGGTTTTACTGTGATTGGAAGATAAGTGATTTATACACTAGTCTAGGTTTTTTTACTGTGATTGGAAGATAAGTGATTTATACACTAGTCTAGGTTTTACTGTGATTGGAAGATAAGTGATTTACACACTAGTCTAGGTTTTACTGTGATTGGAAGATAAGTGATTTACACACTAGTCTAGGTTTTACTGTGATTGGAAGATAAGTGATTTATACACACTAGTTTGGTTTTGTGATTGGAAGATAAGTGATTTATACACTAGTTTGGTTTTACTGTGATTGGAAGATAAGTGATTTACTAGTCTAGGTTTTACTGTGATTGGAAGATAAGTGATTTATACACTAGTCTGGTTTTACTTCAATGATTAAGAAAGATAAAATGATTTATACACTAGTCTAGGTTTTACTGTGATTGGAAGAGATAAGTGATTTATACACTAAGTTTGGTTTTGTGATTGGAAGATAAGTGATTTACACACTAGTCTAGGTTTTACTGTGATTGGAAGATAAGTGATTTATACACTAGTCTGGTTTTACTGTGATTGGAAGATAAGTGATTTATACACTAGTTTGGTTTTACTGTGATTGAGGAAGATAAGTTTGATTTATACACACTAGTTTGGTTTTTACTGTGATTGGAAGATAAGTGATTTACACTGAGTCTAGGTTTTACTGTGAAAGATAAGTGATTTATACACTAGTCTAGGTTTTTTGCTGCCTGTTGGTGGAAGATAAGTGATTTATATAGTCTAGGTTTTACTGTGATTGGAAGATAGAGGTATTTATAGTCTAGGTTTTACTGTGATTGGAAGATAAGTGATTTATACACTAGTCTAGGTTTTACTGTGATTGGAAGATAAGTGATTTATACACACTAGTCTAGGTTTTACTGTGATTGGAAGATAAGTGATTTATACACTAGTCTAGGTTTTACTGTGATTGGAAGATAAGTGATTTATACACTAGTTTGGTTTTACTGTGATTGGAAGAGATAAGTGATTTCACTTTACTTTTATAGTTTGGTTTTACTGTGATTGGAAGATAAGTGATTTATACACTAGTCTAGGTTTTACTGTGATTGGAAGATAAGTGATTTACACACTAGTCTAGGTTTTACTGTGATTGGAAGATAAGTGATACTACTAGTCTGGTTTTACTGTGATTGGAAGATAAGTGATTTATACTAGTCTAGGTTTTACTGTGATTGGAAGATAAGTGATTTATACACTGAGTCTAGGTTTTACTGTGATTGGAAGATAAGTGATTTATACACTAGTCTGGGTTTTGTGATTGGAAGATAAGTGATTTATACACTAGTCTAGGTTTTACACTGTGATTGGAAGATAAGTGATTTATACACTAGTCTGGTTTTACTGTGATTGGAAGATGAAGTGATTTATACACTAGTTTGGTTTTACTGTGATTGGAAGATAAGTGATTTACACACTAGTCTAGGTTTTACTGTGATTGGAAGATAAGTGATTTATACACACTAGTTTAGTTTTACTGATTGGAAGATAAGTGATTTATACACTAGTTTGGTTTTGCTGTATGATTTGGACATAGGTTTTACTGTGATTGGAAGATAAGTGATTTATACACTAGTCTAGGTTTTTTACTGTGATTGGAAGATAAGTGATTTACACACTAGTCTAGGTTTTACTGTGATTGGAAGATAAGTGATTTACACACTAGTCTAGGTTTTACTGTGATTGGAAGATAAGTGATTTATACACTAGTTTGGGTTTTACTGTGATTGGAAGATAAGTGATTTATACACTAGTCTTGGTTTTACTGTGATTGGAAGATAAGTGATTTATACACTAGTCTAGGTTTTACTGTGATTGGAAAGATAAGTGATTTATACACTAGTCTAGGTTTTACTGTGATTGGAAGATAAGTGATTTATACACTAGTTTGGTTTTACTGTGATTGGAAGATAAGTGATTTATACACTAGTCTTGGTTTTACTGTGATTGAAAGATAAGTGATTTATACACTAGTCTAGGTTTTACTGTGATTGAAAGATAAGTGATTTATACACACTAGTTTGGGTTTTACTGTGATTAAGGAAGGATAAGGTGATTTACCACTAGTCTGGTTTTTACTGTGATTGGAAGATAAGTGATTTATACACTAGTCTAGGTTTTACTGTGATTGGAAGATAAGTGATTTACACACTAGTCTAGGTTTTACTGTGATTGGAAGATAAGTGATTTACACACTAGTCTAGGTTTTACACTGTGATTGGAAGATAAGTGATTTATACACTAGTCTAGGTTTTACTGTGATTGGAAGATAAGTGATTTATACACTAGTCTAGGTTTTACTGTGATTGGAAGATAAGTGATTTACACACTAGGGTTTTACTGTGTTGGAAGATAAGTGATTTATACACTAGTCTAGGTTTTATTGGATTGGAATAAGTGATTTATACACTAGTCTGGGTTTTACTGTGATTGGAAGATAAGTGATTTATACACTAGTCTGGGTTTTACTGTGATTGGAAGATAAGTGATTTATACACTAGTCTATATTTTTTTACGTGATTGGAAGATAAGTGATTTATTGCCAATTAGTCTGGGTTTTACTGTGATTGGAAGATAAGTGATGTATACACTAGTCTGTGTTTTACTGTGATTGGAAGATAATGATTTATATAACTCAGTCTAGTTTTACTGTGATTGGAAGGTGAATTTATACACTAGTTGGTTTTACTGTGATTGGAAGAAAAGATGATTTATACACAGTCTAGGTTTTACCTTCGTATTGAGTGATTTACAACTAGGTGATTGGAAGATAAGTGATTTATACACTAGTCTAGGGTTTACTGTGATTGGAAGATAAGTGGTTTATACACATAGTTTGAAGTTTTACACTACTGTGATTGGAAGATAAGTGATTTATACACACTAGTCTAGGTTTTTTGTGATTGGAAGATAAGGTGATTTATACACTGGTTTGGTTTTAATTGGACTAGGATTTTATACTTGGTCTAACTGTGATTGGAAGATAAGTGATTTATACACCTAGGTTTGTTTTTACTGTGATTGGAAGATAAGTGATTTACAACACTAGTTTGGTTTTACTGTGATTGGAAGATAAGTGATTTATACACTAGTCTAGGTTTTACTTGATTGGAAGATTACTCATTTACAATAACACTAGTTTTGGTTTTACTGTGATTGGAAGATAAGTGATTTATACACTAGTCTAGGTTTTACTGTGATTGGAAGATAAGTGATTTATACACTAGTTTAATGTTTTACTGTGATTGATTGGAAGATAAGTGATTTATACAGTTTGGTTTTACTGTGATTGGAAGATAAGTGATTTATACACTAGTCTAGGTTTTACTGTGATTGGAAGATAAGCTGATTTATACACCAGTCTGGCTTTAGCCTGATTACAAGATATGTGACCGCACACTAGTCTGGTTTTACTGTGATTGGAAGATAAGTGATTTATACACTAGTCTTGGTTTTACTCGTTAAGATAAGATATACACTAGAAAAGTTTACCGTGTGATTGGAAGATAAGTGATTGCTACACCACTTAGTCAGGTTTTACCATTGGGAAGATAAGTGATTTATACACTAGTCTGTACTGTGATTGGAAGATAAGTGATTTATACACTAGTCTAGGTTTTACTGTGATTGGAAGATAAGTGATTTATACACTAGTCTAGGTTTTACTGTGATTGGAAGATAAGTGATTTATACACCAGTCTAGGTTTTACTGTGATTGGAAGATAAGTGATTTATACACTAGTCTAGGTTTTACTGTGATTGGAAGATAAGTGATTTATACACTAGTCTAGGTTTTACTGTGATTGGAAGATAAGTGATTTTATACACTAGTCTAGGTTTTACTGTGATTGGAAGATAAGTGATTTATACACTAGTCTAGGTTTTACTGTGATTGGAAGATAAGTGATTTATACACTAGTCTAGGTTTTACTGTGATTGGAAAGATAAGTGATTTATACACTAGTCTAGGTTTTACTGTGATTGAAAGATAAGTGATTTATACACTAGTCTAGGTTTTACTGTGATTGGAAGATAAGTGATTTATACACTAGTCTATGGGTTTTACTGTGATTGGAAGATAAGTGATTTATACACAAATTGGTCTAGGTTTTACTGTGATTGGAAGATAAGTGATTTATACACTAGTCTAGGTTTTACTGTGATTGGAAGATAAGTGATTTTACACTAGTCTAGGTTTTACTGTGATTGGAAGATAAGTGATTTATACACTAGTCTTGGTTTTACTGTGATTGGAAGATAAGTGATTTATACACTAGTCTAGGTTTTACTGTGATTGGAAGATAAGTGATTTATACACTAGTCTAGGTTTTACTGTGATTGGAAGATAAGTGATTTATACACTAGTCTAGGTTTTACTGTGATTGGAAGATAAGTGATTTACACACTAGTCTAGGTTTTACTGTGATTGGAAGATAAGTGATTTATACACTAGTCTAGGTTTTACTGTGATTGGAAGATAAGTGATTTATACACTAGTCTAGGTTTTACTGTGATTGGAAGATAAGTGATTTATACACAGGTCTAGGTTTTACTGTGATTGGAAGATAAGTGATTTATACACTAGTTTGGTTTTACTGTGATTGGAAGATAAGTGATTTATACACACTAGTTTGGTTTTACTGTGATTGGAAGATAAGTGATTTTACACTAGTCTAGGTTTTACTGTGATTGGAAGATAAGTGATTTATACACTAGGTCTAGGTTTTACTGTGATTGGAAGATAAGTGATTTATACACTAGTCTGGTTTTACTGTGATTGGAAGATAAGTGATTTATACACTAGTCTAGGTTTTACTGTGATTGGAAGATAAGTGATTATACACTAGTCTAGGTTTTACTGTGATTGGAAGATAAGTGATTTATACACTAGTCTAGGTTTTACTGTGATTGGAAGATAAGTGATTTATACACTAGTCTAGGTTTTACTGTGATTGGAAGATAAGTGATTTATACACTAGTTTGGTTTTACTGTGATTGGAAGATAAGTGATTTATACACTAGTCTTGGTTTTACTGTGATTGGAAGATAAGTGATTTATACACTAGTTTGGTTTTACTGTGATTGGAAGATAAGTGATTTATACACTAGTCTAGGTTTTACTGTGATTGGAAGATAAGTGATTTTACACAGTCAGTCTAGGTTTTACTGTGATTGGAAGATAAGTGATTTATACACTAGTCTAGGTTTTACTGTGATTGGAAGATAAGTGATTTATACACTGGTCTAGGTTTTACTGTGATTGGAAGATAAGTGATTTATACACTAGTCTAGGTTTTACTGTGATTGAAAGATAAGTGATTTACACACTGGTCTAGGTTTTACTGTGATTGGAAGATAAGTGATTTTATACACTAGTTTGGTTTTACTGTGATTGGAAGATAAGTGATTTATACACTAGTCTAGGTTTTACTGTGATTGGAAGATAAGTGATTTATACACTAGTTTGGTTTTACTGTGATTGGAAGATAAGTGATTTATACACTAGTTTGGTTTTACTGTGATTGGAAGATAAGTGATTTATACACTATTAGTTTGGTTTTACACTGTGATTGGAAGATAAGTGATTTATACACTAGTCTAGGTTTTACTGTGATTGATTGGAAGATAAGTGATTTTACACTAGTCTAGGTTTTACTGTGATTGGAAGATAAGTGATTTATACACTAGTCTAGGTTTTACTGTGATTGGAAGATAAGTGATTTATACACTGGTCTAGGTTTTACTGTGATTGGAAGATAAGTGATTTATACACTGGTCTAGGTTTTACTGTGATTAGAAGATAAGTGATTTACACACTGGTCTAGGTTTTACTGTGATTGGAAGATAAGTGATTTATACACTAGTTTGGTTTTACTGTGATTGGAAGATAAGTGATTTATACACTAGTCTAGGTTTTACTGTGATTGGAAGATAAGTGATTTACACACTAGTCTAGGTTTTACTGTGATTGGAAGATAAGTGATTTATACACTAGTCTAGGTTTTACTGTGATTGAAAGATAAGTGATTTATACACTAGTCTTGGTTTTACTGTGATTGGAAGATAAGTGATTTACACACTAGTTTAGGTTTTACTGTGATTGGAAGATAAGTGATTTATACACTAGTCTAGGTTTTACTGTTATTGGAAGATAAGTGATTTATACACTAGTCTAGGTTTTACTGTGATTGAAAGATAAGTGATTTATACACTAGTCTAGGTTTTACTGTGATTGGAAGATAAGTGATTTATACACTAGTCTAGGTTTTACTGTGATTGGAAGATAAGTGATTTATACACAAGTCTAGGTTTTACTGTGATTGGAAGATAAGTGATTTATACACTAGTCTAGGTTTTACTGTTATTGGAAGATAAGTGATTTATACACTAGTCTAGGTTTTACTGTGATTGGAAGATAAGTGATTTATACACTAGTCTAGGTTTTACTGTGATTGGAAGATAAGTGATTTATACACTAGTCTAGGTTTTACTGTGATTGGAAGATAAGTGATTTATACACAAGTCTAGGTTTTACTGTGATTGGAAGATAAGTGATTTACACACTAGTCTAGGTTTTACTGTGATTGGAAGATAAGTGATTTACACACTAGTCTAGGTTTTACTGTGATTGGAAGATAAGTGATTTATACACTAGTCTAGGTTTTACTGTGATTGGAAGATAAGTGATTTATACACTAGTCTAGGTTTTACTGTGATTGGAAGATAAGTGATTTTACACACTAGTCTAGGTTTTACTGTGATTGGAAGATAAGTGATTTATACACTAGTCTAGGTTTTACTGTGATTGGAAGATAAGTGATTTACACACTAGTCTAGGTTTTACTGTGATTGGAAGATAAGTGATTTATACACTAGTCTAGGTTTTACTGTGATTGAAAGATAAGTGATTTATACACTAGTCTAGGTTTTACTGTGATTGGAAGATAAGTGATTTATCCACTAGTCTAGGTTTTACTGTGATTGGAAGATAAGTGATTTATACACTAGTCTAGGTTTTACTGTGATTGGAAGATAAGTGATTTATACACAAGTCTAGGTTTTACTGTTATTGGAAGATAAGTGATTTATACACAAGTCTAGGTTTTACTGTGATTGGAAGATAAGTGATTTTACACACTAGTCTAGGTTTTACTGTGATTGGAAGATAAGTGATTTATACACTAGTCTAGGTTTTACTGTGATTGGAAGATAAGTGATTTATACACAAGTCTAGGTTTTACTGTGATTGGAAGATAAGTGATTTATACACAAGTCTAGGTTTTACTGTGATTGGAAGATAAGTGATTTACACACTAGTTTGGTTTTACTGTGATTGGAAGATAAGTGATTTACACACTAGTCTAGGTTTTACTGTGATTGAAAGATAAGTGATTTACACACTAGTCTAGGTTTTACTGTGTTTTACTAGGGTTTACAGGGTTTGTCTGTTTGATTTCGTGCAAACCTGCACGAGAGCTATCTACCCTAGCCGTCCCTAATTTACCAGTGTAAGACTAGAGGAAAGGCAGCTATTCATCACCTCCCACCACCAACTCTTGGGCTACTCTTTTACTATCAAAAAAGGAGGATTGATTATAACGCCCTCACAGCTGAAAGAGCGAGCATGTTTGGTGTGACGGGGATTCGAACCCATGACCCTCAGATTATGAGCCGAGTGACTTAACCACGTGGCCATGCCGGGACTGTTCAATGTACGTAAAATATTTATTTTTTGATTGTCTACAGTTTTTGACTTTCGACCCATTATGATTAGGTGGTTTGGGGAGTTTTACCCTTTTCGCGGGTTCGAATTTCCGTCCCACCAAACATGCTCGCCGTTTCAGCAGTGGAGAAGTTTTTATGTGACGCTCAATTCCACTATTCGTTGGTTAAAGGAGTAGCCCATGAGTTGGCGGTGGGTGGTGATGACTAGCTGCCTTCCCTTTTGTTTTACACTACTAAATTAGGAACGACTAGCGCAGATAGCTCTCATGCAGCTTTGTGCGAAATTTAAAAACAACAAGTGAACAAAAAATGATTAAACTTTCTCTTAATCAGAGACGCTGGTGAGGAAGGTGGATCACTTTGACGGTTTATTTGAAACGTCACTGCACGTTACTTAAGTAGAGATGTGACGTCACATGAAACGTTCTTCTTTGGGTATTTTGGTAAATCAAGATAGCAGTGAGAACAGTACTATTTACGTCAACGTTAAGATCAATTAGAATTTTCAGAAGCTCCTAAAGACGTCTTTGAGAACCCTTTCTGAGCCTTGGCTGCTAATAAAACGAAATGTTTTCACGAAGAGAAAATGAAAGCAGACGTTCCTGACCCGTCGCTGCTGACCTGTGACTTTACGAGCTATTCTTGCAGCTTCTTGCAAAGTGTATTAACCAGGCAGAAAAGATTACTATTCAACCGTTTCCTTAATTTAGAAATAAACCTAAGATCCTTCGCTTGAGAGGTCTTTCCTTATTGGTTAAGCACTAGAGGGTTACGGAAGCAATACTCCTTTAACTTGTTTCTACTTATTAGAGCGCTACACGTATTAGAAGAGAAAAATATCCTATTTTTCTATAGACAAGGAGACTCATGAAGAAAGGTTATCTCAGGTTCCTTCAAACGACCTAGAATACTTTACTAAACAAGTCAATCGAATTTCTTGAACCTCTAGAAGAAATGCTATTGAAATTTCAAATGATAAAATACACACAAGAAAAACATAATAATCCAATACATTTGATGTACCATTCGGTTTCCTTTAACATTTTTAGAACAACGAATATTTGACGTTTTGTTAAATAATCTAATTTTATACAAACATAATCTATATTTTGGAGTTTACATAAAAAAAGATTTAAATATCTGTCACCATACAACGATGTAATCTAGTCTTTCACTAAATTATGTTTTGCGTTCTTTACTTGTGTGTTTTCGCTATGTACAACAAATATATTGTTGTACGTGGACATAGTTTGTGTACACGATATTGTATCATGGAAACCCTAAACTGATGATGTAATTAAGCCTTTTCTTATTAAGCCTATTCGTTTTGTAGAAATACAAGCTGATGTAAATTGGATGTTTCAGTTCCCTTAATCGCACGATAGTCGATTTACGAGGGGATTAACACGCAAGAGAATTGTACAATAAAGATATCTAATGTTATTGTTGACACAATAGATGTTGACGAACCTATATAAAAGGGAGTAGATCCTGGGGGGGAATGGTGGGATACATCCCCCCCTTCATTTTAGGTGGGGGGTATGGTGCATACAGTCATACCCCTACAGTTTGGTCTGTTGAATTGTTTTATTGCATCACAGGCCTACAAATTGTGTGTTTGTTCTTGTGATTCTCGTGTTCTTACCAATCGAATTACATAATTAGGCCTATATGTAGGCTTTTTCAGTAGCCGAAATGTACATCTTTAATATAGGCGTGTTTCTAAGCTTTTCGATCTAAGCGATAATTCGTAAGTATCAGTCAGTAGGCCTAAGTATACATCCAAGTATCGTGGCAACAAGATTACTCTGTGACTGCATGTTTACAGCTTTCAGGTTCACGTAATCATAGATTACCAATTTGCAATATAAATAGTCCACATAAGTGGGTGAAAAATCATCCCCCCCCCATCGGGTGTAAAAAAAATCTACGCCCCTGCTATATAGTTTATAGAAAGAAAACATTAATTTTAATTTTAAAGTAGGGCAGACAGTGGCTATCAGAGCTATATTAAACAACAAAGATGCTTTCGTAATCTCATCAGAACGTATGGAAATTTTCTCGCATTTTTGCTCACAATACCGTCGACGTTATTTTTCCGGTTTCACGTATTTCCACAATGAATACATTCAGACGTTAATGTAACGATTAAAGGTAGGCAAATAATAACGAATTAAAACTGACGAAACAATGAGGGTTTTTTTTTAATTTACTAAGCTTTGCGTATTTCATAAATCTAAGCAGACGAAGTACTGAAGCTCTTTTTTATTAATTAAGCCTAACTGTATTGTAGAAAGTTAAGGTAATGAAGAAATAAGGCTTTTCTTACTAAGCCTTGCCGTCTTATAGAAGGGTGATTTGACGAAGCAATGTTTGTTTTGTTTTTTGAATTTCGCGCAAAGCTAAACGAGGGCTATCAGCACTAGCCGTCCCTAATTTAACAGTGTACGACTAGAGGGAAGGCAGCTAGTCATCACCACCCACCGCTAACTCTTGGGCTACTCTTTTACCAACGAATTGTGGGATTGACCGTCACATTATAACTACCCCACATCTGAAAGGGCGAGCATGTTTGGTGCGATGAGGATTCGAACCCACGACTCTCAGATTACGAGCCTAATGCCTTAACTCACCTGGCCATGTCGGGCCACGAAGCTTTTATTAGTAAGCCTAACTTAGTTGCAAATGTTTCCTCCTCACACATAACCAGTTTTATTAGGCCTAGATAATATATATATATATATATATAGTTTTAAAAAACATTTTGAATATCAATTGAAACAAAATTTACAAGGAAACGACAAGCTTCGAATGCATTATTGATTTTTGAACATGAACTATTTATAAATAACTGTTGTAGAAATCTCCAACTTTGTTTCTAGGGCGGCGATTTGTTTGGAACTTAGTATCTTTACGTACATTTACACGGCAATAAATTTCTTGTTTGAGTCAGTTTGCTCACATGATATTAAGACTTTTGTCAAAAACAAAGAAACAAACAAAACTTGTGACATGGACTTTTTGTTACGAGAAACATTTCGTTATGGCATTCAAGTTACCGTTACAAATTGCGAGTGGTAACGTTTGTTACGAGATTCACTTATACCTAATTCAAGAAATGAAGGACACCCCTTTATCCCTCTCTCGCTCAAAGGCTATTATTGAATGATACATGTATTAGTTCTCAAATGGCGCAGATAGCCTAGTTACTTTGCGCCATGAAACACCAATCCAACCAATCATTTGTTTTTCAAATGGTGAAGATATTGAAGAATTAAAATATGTAAAATTACACTGTATGTTTGTCGTAGACATAAATTGTTTTCCCTCTAATTTATGTTTAATTTTTTGTAACAGTGTTCACCACAATCCCTGTAATACATCGTAGGCTCAGATACCCTTGTGTCTCCTCACGTCATATAATTTGTGAACGGTCCCCAAATTATTTGTTTTTGAATTCCGCGCAAAGCTACACAAGGGCTGTATGCGCTAGCCGTCCCTAATTTAGCAGTGCTACTCTTTTACCAACGAATAGTGGGATTGACCATCACATTATAACGCCTCCACGGCTGAAAGGGCGAGCATGTGTGGTGTGATGAGGATTCGAACCCACGATTACGAACCGAGTGCCTTAATCACCTGGCCATGGCGGCCCTCCAAACGATTGTACAATTTACAACCTATTATCAGTTTTCATTATTGTCACCAGTCAATTTTATATTTAAAATCCCATATGTTACAAAATTTACATTCGTTGTAAAATATGTCAGCCGTGATATAAAAGTGATGTAACATGAATGTATCCGTCACAGATCGTTCTAGTAACAATGTAGCGGTAACGAAATGTCTAGTAGCGAAACGTTCGTTACAAATGTCCAGATACATTTACCGAGTCACGTTGTTCACTGGTTTTAATCATATTATTTATATTAAAAATAAACATGGAATTTATTTCGTCAGCTTCTTATACGTGATAAACCTATTACCTGAATAAAAAAACAACCAAAGTTTGCCGAGCCAGTTATAAATTTTAGGGTTAACACAAGGCGACGCAGAAGAAAAATATATATAAAAACTTAAATAATTCGAAAACTCGCAATTTAAAAGTGACGTTAAGATTGGCAAAGTTGGAAGTGATGTTGAAAACAAGGTTTAAGCTCCGTGAGCGAAGTGGAAAATGAAAGCAACAAACAAACAAAACGAAACTCACAACAATAGAGGACCCATAATGGATTGAAAGAGATAAAACGCATTGAAAAGCTTTTAAACTTCTGGACCGAAATTAGAGTGTTAAAAATTAAGTTACCGAGATGTAAATATATTATAATAAATAAATAAAGGAACGGAATTCGCAGCTTATCTGCTGATCAATCAAAGCAACAAAAGGCGAAAAGGATTTTTGGAATATATTAAAATTATTTGTATGTTGTTATCAATCTAGAAGTTCGGGAAAGGACAATACAGTTCTTTTATAAGGAGGAACACAAGTATGATGCATCGAATCAGAGAAAATTAAAAAAGGCTTAAAACGCAAGGAAAATATTATTGGCTTAGATAATAAAAGCTCACACTGTGAAGAAAAGATATCACCTAAATCTCTTCACCAAGGTATAAAACCTTCAGGTCCCGGCATGGCCAGTTGGTTAAAGCACTCGATTCGTAATCCAAGGGGCGTGGGTTCGAATCCCCGTCGCACCAAACATGCTCGCCCTTTCAGCCATGGAGTTTTATAATGTGACGGTCAATCCCACTATTCGTTGGTAAAGAGTAGCCCAAGAGTTTCCAGTGGGTGGTGATGACACTGCCTTACCTCTAGTCTTACACTGCTCAATTAGAGACGGCTAGCGAGATAGCCTTCGTATGACTTCGCTCGAAATTCGAACCCAGTGGTCCAGCGGGAAGGCTGCAGATGGCTGACGCTACAAACCGGGTTTCGATTTCTGTGGTGAACACAGAACGAAACATCAATTGCATAGGTTTCTTTTCTACCTTTCTTTTCCGAACCATTTTAAACAACACAAACTGTAAAATTCGCTTATGGTAATAAGAAATGGTCATCATTGAATAGCTGTACAGGTGTGACAATATCACAAAGATATGTTCTCTATTGACTGAGATATCAACATTTATTTAATAACCAATAATACTTCTACAGTTAGGGCACTATGTAAGTTTTCTTTTTGCCGGAAAAGTATTTTTGCTTTGACTGCATGTTGAACTTAATAAAAAATGTACACGAAAAACTGTGCAAAAGTATTTAATTAAAAAAAATATGACGTCGAAACTGACGAAATGTTAACACATTGGTTTTGAAACGCGTTGACAAAGGGTGTCCTGTTATACTGCTGAGATCTATGTTTTACATTTTTTAAAAATACATTTAGACGTTTATATTTTTATCCTCCAGGCGGAGTTTTCACATCACGTGATGAGAATGGCTTAATAATTTGAACTTTTGGTAAATGGTTCGTGTAACGTAAAGAGTGAGTTACAGTAGGGTAGATGTTTCATTACTAAGTTAATGTACTTGCAAGTTATCTTGTCCGTTATGTGAACTTGTTAAGTTTTCTCATTACTGAATTTGTGTTTCGATAAGAAAATATAATGATATTAGACGTATCGTACATCCGAAAAACATTAGCAAACAAGTGAGATTGTTATTTTAGCATATAGCGTGAACTTAGGACTACGAGTGAACGTTAGACAAGGTAATCAAATAAAGTACAGTAGGAAATATGAAACGATTTTGATATCATTAGAATAATTGGGAATGTAAAAAAAAAAAAAAAAATTGTTTTACCGAATAGTTTATTTAACGGTTATTTCATAAAAATAGAAAACTTTGGTGAGATAATCATGTAATAGTCTAAGAGAAAGGATTTGGTTTCGAAACATTATTTGATGTACAAAAAAAAATTCTTGACGTTTTTAACGAGTCAAAAAACCAGGACGAAACTGAAAGTAACTGGATTATTGTAACTTAAGAGTCCGAGGTTTGAGACGGGATGTTCCTGAACACGCTTTGCATAGTTGTTGGCACCTTATGAAAGCTACAACCGGTTCTCCTGTTTAGTTTAAAAGCAACACACAAGCGCAGCTGGTGCAAGTTGCCTGTTTTTCTCTCATGTTATCAGGTAGATAACTTTGTATAATTTATGAGGCAGCGAGTAATTATGTAATATTTAAAACTCTTTACGAGTGTCACGATAATTAAGATAGATTGGTCGTTAAGAGACTATAGATCTCATAACGAGGCTTCACTGGGGAGGTCGTTTATTTCTTCTTACTTTGTTCATACTCGGAACTGATCTCGAGACTTTGAGAATGTTTGGAGTAGGTATTAATTATTCATGTATCGGAATGTTGGACCATCCATCCATCTAACAGCGAATCGCCAACCTTTCTTGGTGGTTAATCACGCGACTTTGAGAAGGATTAGCATGTTTTTATTTGTTTTATTCTGTCAAAGGTGGGTATTGTTACGAATACGAGACACAGATTGCACGTGCTTAATTGGTTAATTTCCATAATACCACAGCTAGGAGGGGTTAGCTTTTGTTGTCATGCGTAAAGCAACTTGAGAGAAATTGTTGTAGCCATGTCCAACTTTCGTTTTACCCTAACGTAAGCAAATACCGGACATTGTTGCAAATGTGTGTTAAACAGTAAGTAAAACAACGAGTGTAGTGTTTCCAAAGATTGTAATTAATCTGGGAAAATCTTTCACTTCCAACCACACCTCGTTACGTAACGTTGAGTGAAGAGAATGTTCGGATTTTACTTTTTGTATAGGTATGTGAATATTCAGATATGTTCTTAAATAATTATATTTTATGTAACTTGTTTTCATCATTTCTAATAGAATAAAAGACGCTTTGCTCTTTTTAATATCTTCAAATTTAAAAGTATATCCCCCTTATTTACCTCAGGACCTAAATACGAAACGTTGTCTTAAACTACTTACTGAAGGGCGAAAGAGCGAAACTTTACTTGAAGCTATTTCAGAAAGACCTAAACACGAAACGTTGTTAATATAAAACTGTTTTGAAACGAACTGCATATACCGTTACGATTAACATTAGTAGTAGCGTCGTACACAACTATTCAGAGACGAATTATCTAACGAGGCTGCGAAACTGATAGAATATTCTTTAACCACATTCGATTGCTATTGGTGTACATTCTATTTCAGGGCTGACTAACAGGTACTAGATGTAGTGCATTCCTACCTTATCTACTTCAATAATGTAATTATTTTACTTTTAGATACAGTGCATGCACTTATCAAATGTTAAACGCACGAATCATGAAGTGGCGAGAATTTTATGTTTAATGCTAATTACGATGTAAAATATCTTAACGAATAAAAAATAAGCAGATGACTATTTAACAGATGACTGTTTGTAGCTTATAACCTGTGATCGGTACTGTTTAATTTTGTAATTATTAGGATTATTAAAATAAGAACATTTTCAAATTTTGATAACTGCGGCACGGTATATTTCTAAGCGACGAACACTCGAGATTCAACAAAATAAAGCTTAAAATTGTCGATTTACAGAATAATGTTTAAGTTTTCACAAGATAAATGGATTATATTTCCCTACGTCTTTAACTTACTGTCCAGTGTGGTGAGTCCCAGGAAAGTACAGTCCAGTGTGGTGAGCCCCAGTGAATGTACAGTCCAGCGTGGTGAGTCCCAGGAATGTAGAGTCCAATTTATTAATTACTTATAATCAAAACTATTAAATTTTACTGACATTTTGCGCCAAGCTTCACGAGGGCTATCTGTGTTTAATTTAGCTGTGTAAGACTAGAATAACCTTATTAACATAAACAGTATGAGTTGTGACATCATACATTCATGAAAAATACTGACTAAAATATCCGTTTCTAACACTATTTATTAACCATACGATACATCAGTTTCTAACGCTATTTATTAACCATACGATACGTCTGTTTCTAACACTATTTATTAACCATACGATACATCAGTTTCTAACGCTATTTATTAACCATACGATACATCTGTTTCTAACACTATTTATTAACCATACGATACGTCTGTTTCTAACACTATTTATTAACCATACGATACGTCTGTTTCTAACACTATTTATTAACCATACGATACATCAGTTTCTAACACTATTTATTAACCATACGATACGTCTGTTTCTAACACTATTTATTAACCATACGATACATCAGTTTCTAACACTATTTATTAACCATACGATACGTCTGTTTCTAACACTATTTATTAACCATACGATACATCAGTTTCTAACGCTATTTATTAACCATACGATACATCAGTTTCTAACACTATTTATTAACCATACGATACGTCTGTTTCTAACACTATTTATTAACCATACGATACGTCAGTTTCTAACGCTATTTATTAACCATACGATACATCAGTTTCTAACACTATTTATTAACCATACGATACGTCAGTTTCTAACACTATTTATTAACCATACGATACGTCAGTTTCTAACACTATTTATTAACCATACGATATATCAGTTTCTAACACTATTTATTAACCATACGATACATCAGTTTCTAACACTATTTATTAACCATACGATACATCAGTTTCTACCACTATTTATTAACCATACGATACATCGGTTTCTAACACTATTTATTAACCATACGATACGTCTGTTTCTAACACTATTTATTAACCATACGATACATCAGTTTCTAACACTATTTATTAACCATACGATACATCAGTTTCTACCACTATTTATTAACCATACGATACATCAGTTTCTAACACTATTTATTAACCATACGATACATCAGTTTCTAACACTATTTATTAACCATAGGATACATCAGTTTCTAACACTATTTATTAACCATACGATACATCAGTTTCTAACACTATTTATTAACCATACGATACATCAGTTTCTACCACTATTTATTAACCATACGATACATCAGTTTCTACCACTATTTATTAACCATACGATACATCAGTTTCTAACACTATTTATTAACCATACGATACATCAGTTTCTAACACTATTTATTAACCATACGATACATCAGTTTCTAACACTATTTATTAACCATACGATACATCGGTTTCTACCACTATTTATTAACCATACGATACATCAGTTTCTACCACTATTTATTAACCATACGATACATCAGTTTCTACCACTATTTATTAACCATACGATACATCAGTTTCTACCACTATTTATTAACCATACGATACATCAGTTTCTACCACTATTTATTAACCATACGATACATCAGTTTCTACCACTATTTATTAACCATACGATACATCAGTTTCTAACACTATTTATTAACCATACGATACATCGGTTTCTAACACTATTTATTAACCATACGATACATCAGTTTCTACCACTATTTATTAACCATACGATACATCGGTTTCTAACACTATTTATTAACCATACGATACGTCTGTTTCTAACACTATTTATTAACCATACGATACATCGGTTTCTAACACTATTTATTAACCATACGATACATCGGTTTCTACCACTATTTATTAACCATACGATACATCAGTTTCTAACACTATTTATTAACCATACGATACATCGGTTTCTAACACTATTTATTAACCATAGGATACATCAGTTTCTAACACTATTTATTAACCATACGATACATCGGTTTCTAACGCTATTTATTAACCATACGATACATCGGTTTCTACCACTATTTATTAACCATACGATACATCAGTTTCTAACACTATTTATTAACCATACGATACATCGGTTTCTACCACTATTTATTAACCATACGATACATCGGTTTCTAACACTATTTATTAACCATACGATACATCAGTTTCTACCACTATTTATTAACCATACGATACATCGGTTTCTACCACTATTTATTAACCATACGATACATCAGTTTCTACCACTATTTATTAACCATACGATACATCAGTTTCTACCACTATTTATTAACCATACGATACATCGGTTTCTAACACTATTTATTAACCATACGATACATCAGTTTCTAACACTATTTATTAACCATACGATACATCAGTTTGTAACACTATTTATTAACCATACGATACGTCGGTTTGTAACACTATTTATTAACCATACGATACGTCAGTTTCTAACACTATTTATTAACCATACGATACGTCGGTTTCTAACACTATTTATTAACCATACGATACGTCAGTTTGTAACACTATTTATTAACCATACGATACATCATTTTGTAACACTATTTATTAACCATACGATACATCAGTTTCTAACACTATTTATTAACCATACGATACATCAGATCTAACACTATTTATTAACCATACGATACATCAGTTTCTAACACTATTTATTAACCATACGATACATCAGTTTGTAACACTATTTATTAACCATACGATACAATGATTTCTCTTTGTATTTCATGAGACGATCAAGTTAAGGGTTCTGCTGGCAGAATCCTTTACTGGTGAGACCAACAGCGATCAAATGTTATGCTCAACTGCTTCAGGGTAACACTTTTATTACCCTTATTTTAGAGGCTTCCAAACGGTGTTGTACCAGTCGAATAGGCTGCGTTTCGTAAGTTGTAGTCCGACCATCCTCGCACATTGATCGGTTGACTGTCAGGGAAGTCGAGACCTTGTGATGCGGATGAGAAATGCTGGAATAAAAAGAACGTTTCTGGTATACGTGTTATGTTGAAGTCCTTCAGCCTCAGGCTGGACACTGGATACATTATTATTTTGAAAGCACTTGGATTTCATTGTTCAGGGGAGTTTTATGATATAAATATCTCGTATCATCATGTTCTGGAATTACATAAAGTACAAAAGACAATTTTCAATTCTTTTTTATCAACAATCTTCGAACTTTTGTAAGACTTAACTTACTTTCTACCTTAGATCAGTCCACCGGTTGTATTTTATGTCTTGTAGCTATCTACCAACTCTATTGTGGCGTTTTGGTACCAGTCTACCAACTCTATTGTGACGTTTTGGTACCAGTTTACCAACACTAGATATAGACGATTTTGTACCAGTCTACCAACACTAGATATAAACGTTTTGTACCAGTCCACCAACACTAGATATACGCGTTTTGGTACCAGTCTACCAACACTAGATATAGACGATCTTGTACCAGTCTACCAACACTAGATATAGACGATCTTGTACCAGTCTACCAACACTAGATATAGACGTTTTGGTACCAGTCTACCAACACTAGATATAGACGTTTTGTAGCAGTCTACCAACACTAGATATAGACGTTTTGGTACCAGTTTACCAACACTAGATATAGACGTTTTGGTACCAGTTTACCAACACTAGATATAGACGTTTTGGTACCAGTCTACCAACACTAGATATAGACGTTTTGGTACCAGTCTACCAACACTAGATATAGACGTTTTGGTACCAGTTTACCAACACTAGATATAGACGTTTTGGTACCAGTCTACCAACACTAGATACAGACGTTTTGTATCAGTCTACCAACACTAGATACAGACGTTTTGTATCAGTCTACCAACACTAGATACAGACGTTTTGTATCAGTCTACCAACACTAGATACAGACGTTTTGTATCAGTCTACCAACACTAGATATAGACGTTTTGGTACCAGTCTACCAACACTATATAGACGTTTTGGTACCAGCCTACCAACACTAGATATAGACGTTTTGGCACTAGTCTACTAACACTAGATATAGACGTTTTGGTACCAGTCTACCAACACTAGATATAGACGTTTTGTATCAGTCTACCAACACTAGATATAGACGTTTTGTATCAGTCTACCAACACTAGATATAGACGCTTTGGTACAAGTCTACCAACACTATATATAGACGATTTTGTATCAGTCTACCAACACTAGATATAGACGTTTTGGTACCAGTCTACCAACACTATATAGACGTTTTGGTACCAGCCTACCAACACTAGATATAGACGTTTTGGTACCAGTCTAGCAACACTAAATATAGACGTTTTGGTACCAGTTTACCAACACTAGATATAGACGTTTTGGTACCAGTTTACCAACACTAGATATAGACGTTTTGGTACCAGTCTACCAACACTAGATATAGACGTTTTGGTACCAGTCTACCAACACTAGATATAGACGTTTTGTATCAGTCTACCAAGATTAGATATAGACGGTTTGGACCAGTCTACCAACACTAGATATAAACGTTTTGGTACCAGTCTACCAACACTAGATATAAACGTTTTGGTACCAGTCTACCAACACTAGATATAGACGATTTTGTACTAGTGTACCAACACTAGATATAGAGGTTTTTGTACCAGTCTACTAACATTAGATATAGACGTTTTTGTATCAGTCTACCAACACTAGACATAGTCGTTTTGTATGAGTCTACCAACACTATATAGACGTTTTGGTACCAGTTTACCAACACTAGATATAGACGTTTTGGTACCAGTCTGTCAACTCTGTTGTGACGTTTTGGTTCCACTTTACCATCACTAGATATAGACGTTTTGTACCAGTCTACCAACAATAGATATAGACGTTTTGGTACCAGTTTACCAACACTAGATATAGACATTTTGGTACCAGTCTACCAACACTAGATATAGACGTTTTGTATGAGTCTACGAACACTAGATATAGACGTTTTGGTACCAGTTTACCAACACTATATAGACGTTTTGTATCAGTCTACCAACAGTAGATATAGACGTTTTCGTACCAGTCTACCAACACTAGATATAGACGTTTTGGTACCAGTCTACCAACACTAGATATAGACGTTTTCGTACCAGTCTACCCACACTAGATATAGACGTTTTCGTACCAGTCTACCAACACTAGATATAGACGTTTTGGTACCAGTCTACCAACACTAGATATAGACGATTTTGTACCAGTCTGACAACATTAGATATAGACGTTTTTCTACCAGTCTACCAACATTAGATATAGACGTTTTTCTACCAGTCTACCAGCACTAGATATAGACGTTTTTGTACCAGTCTACCAGCACTAGATATAGACGTTTTTGTACCAGTCTACCAACACTAGATATACACGTTTTTGTACCAGTCTACCCACACTAGATATAGACCTTTCGATACCAGTCTACCAACACTAGATATAGACGTTTCGTATCAGTCTACCAACACTATATAGACGTTTTGGTACCAGTCTACCAACTCTCTTGTGACGTTTTGGTACCAGTTTACCAACACTACATACAGGCGTTTCGGTCCCAGTTTACCAACACTACATACAGGCGTTTCGGTCCCAGTCTACCAACACTACATACAGGCGTTTCGGTCCCAGTCTACCAACACTACATACAGGCGTTTCGGTACCAGTCTACCAACACTACATACAGGCGTTTCGGTACCAGTCTACCAACACTACATACAGGCGTTTCGGTACCAGTCTATCAACACTACGTATAGACGTTTCGGTACTAGTTTACCAACACTAGATATAGACGTTTTGGTACCGGTCTACTAACACTAGATATAGACGTTTTGGTACCGGTCTACTAACACTAGATATAGACGTTTTGGTACCGGTCTACCAACACCAGATATAGACGTTTTGGTACCGGTCTACCAACATTAGATATAGACGTTTTGGTACCGGTCTACCAACATTAGATATAGACGTTTTGGTACCGGTCTACCAACATTAGATATAGACATTTTGGTACCGGTCTACCGACATCAGATATAGACGTTTTGCTACCGGTCTACCAACACTAGATATAGACGTTTTGGTACCGGTCTACCAACACTAGATATAGACGTTTCGGTACCGGTCTACCAACACTAGATATAGGCGTTTCGGTACCAGTCTACGTGTGTTTACACGATTTTTGCTATCTTTGGTAAGATACTTCGTTCCTCGAAGGTACCAAAGGTTCATTTTGTACCGGAAAGTTCCAATGTGTACTTGAAGTCAGAATGGTATTTTTACCATGGCTCTCAGTGGCAGAACTTTATGATCTTCGTACTCACACTGCCAGAAAACTGGTTTCAACCCGTGGTTGGCAGAGCACAAATAGCCCATTGTGTAGCTTTGTGTTTAATTCTAAATAAATCTTTTTACCACACGTTAAAAATGGAATTAGGCATAGGACGTGTACGAAATATATAATGGTGGTAAAAATTGTTCTTTCATATATATTTTTGCCAGTTGTTTGTTTAAATGTTATATTTTGTAATTAAATATAACCTTGGGGTCTTAATGAAAGTAGACAAAACGTTAAGTAAAATATTCTTATTATAAAGCTAAGCTGTTTATATTAATATTAAATAAATAATGTACATTGTGAGATTTGATTGTGTTTTTCATAAAGCTAATTTGACAGTATTTGTTACTAAGATAAGTAACTTTACGGTACCTAATCTAGGCCTAGTCACTTCAGACAGTTTTCTACACTGTAACCTTTTTCGTCTTCTCAGAATCCTCTTATTGATGTATTACATTTCAAATCAGGAACGTGTAAAAATAGTATTTTAACTCTATTATATGTCTGCCGTAAGGAAAGCTCTTTGGAAAGATTTCGTTTCACGTAATACCTTGAGTTAAGTTGAACTCGCGTTAAACATAATTCCTTCTGAAGTGCACTGTGCCAAAAATCGTAGTTTTTAGGCTTAAGAAATGTGAAAAAAACGTTACTTTAGACGCAAAATGGTTTGATGTAATTGCTACAACGTCATTTATGGATTTGAAAGAACGAACGTGTTTCTGAAAATATTATCACCTCATGTCTCGGTTCTGTTATTTTTATTTGGCCTAAATCACCTCCCAGGAGAATCTTCTGGATGGTGACTCGTGATAAATAATAGAGATCCCTCAAAATTTCTATAATAAATATGTAATGTCATAAAGGAAGAAAATTTTCTGGTATACAGGAAACCTTGTAGTATGATAATGTTTAAAACTGTTACATTGTGGTATACAGGAAACCAGGTAGCATGATAATGTTTAAAACTGTTACATTGTGGTATACAGGAAACCTGGTAGTATGATAATGTTTAAAACTGTTACATTGTGGTATACATGAAACCTGGTAGTATGTTAATGTTTAAAACTGTTACATTGTGGTATACAGGAAACCTGGTAGTCTGATAATGTTTAAAACTGTTACATTGTGGTATACAGGAAACCTGGTAGTATGATAATGTTTAAAACTGTTACATTGTGGTATACAGGAAACCTGGAAGTATGATAATGTTTAAAACTGTTACATGGTGGTATACAGGAAACCTGGTAGTATGATAATATTTAAAACTGTTACATTGTGGTATACAGGAAACCTGGTAGTATGACAATGTTTAAAACTGTTACATTGTGGTATACAGGAAATATGGTAGTATCATAATGTATAAAACTGTTACATTGTGGTATACAGGAAACCATGTAGTATGATAATGTTTAAAACTGTTACATTGTGGTATACAGGAAACCTGGTAGTATGATAATGTTTAAAACTGTTACATTGTGGTATACAGGAAACCATGTAGTATGATAATGTTTAAAACTGTTACATTGTGGTATATAGGAAACCTGGTAGTATGATAATGTTTAAAACTGTTACATTGTGGTAAAAAGGAAACCTGGTAGTATGATAATGTATAAAACTGTTACACTGTGGTATACAGGAAACCTGGTAGTATGATAATGTTTAAAACTGTTACATTGTGGTATACAGGAAACCTGGTTGTATGATAATGTATAAAACTGTTACACTGTGGTATACAGGAAACCTGGTAGTATGACAATGTTTAAAACTGTTACATTGTGGTATACAGGAAACCTGGTAGTATGATAATGTTTAAAACTGTTACATTGTGGTACACAGGAAACTTGGTAGTATGATAATGTTTCAAACTGTTACATGGTGGTATACAGGAAACCTGGTAGTATGTTAATGTTTAAACCTGTTACATTGTGGTAAAAAGGAAACCTGGTGGTATGACAATGTTTAAAACTGTTACATGGTGGTATACAGGAAACCTGGTAGTATGATAATGTTTAAAACTGTTACATTGTGGTATACAGGAAACCTGGTAGTATGATAATGTATAAAACTGTTACATTGTGGTATACAGGAAACCTGGTAGTATGATAATGATTAAAACTGTTACATTGTGGTATACAGGAAACCTGGTAGTGTGATAACATTTAAAACTGTTACATTGTGGTATACAGGAAACCTGGTAGTATGATAATGTTTAAAACTGTTACATTGTGGTATACAGGAAACCTGGTAGTATGATAATGTATAAAACTGTTACACTGTGGTATACAAGGAAACCTGGTTGTATGATAATGTTTAAAACTGTTACATTGTGGTATACAGGAAACCTGGTAGTATGATAATGTTTAAAACTGTTACATTGTGGTATACAGGAAACCTGGTTGTATGATAATGTATAAAACTGTTACACTGTGGTATACAGGAAACCTGGTAGTATGACAATGTTTAAAACTGTTACATTGTGGTATACAGGAAACCTGGTAGTATGACAATGTTTAAAACTGTTACATTGTGGTATAGAGGAAACCTGGTAGTATGTTAATGTTTAAAACTGTTACATTGTGGTGTACAGGAAACCTGGTAGTGATGATAACATTTAAAACTGTTACATTGTGGTATACAGGAAACCTGGTAGTATGACAATGTTTAAAACTGTTACATTGTGGTACACAGGAAACCTGGTAGTATGATAATGTATAAAACTGTTACATTGTGGTATACAGGAAACCTGGTAGTATGACAATGTTTAAAACTGTTACATTGTGGTATACAGGAAACCTGGTAGTGTGATAATGTTTAAAACTGTTACATTGTGGTATACAGGAAACCTGGTAGTATGATAATGTTTAAAACTGTTACATTGTGGTATACAGGAAACCTGGTAGTATGATAATGTTTAAAACTGTTACACTGTGGTATACAGGAAACCTGGTTGTATGATAATGTTTAAAACTGTTACATTGTGGTATACAGGAAACCTGGTAGTATGATAATGTTTAAAACTGTTACATTGTGGTATACAGGAAACCTGGTTGTATGATAATGTTTAATAACTGTTACACTGTGGTATACAGGAAACCTGGTAGTATGACAATGTTTAAAACTGTTACATTGTGGTATACAGGAAACCTGGTAGTATGATAATGTTTAAAACTGTTACATTGTGGTATACAGGAAACCTGGTAGTATGATAATGTTTAAAACTGTTACATTGTGGTATACAGGAAACCATGTAGTATGATAATGTATAAAACTGTTACACTGTGGTATACAGGAAACCTGGTAGTATGATAATGTTTAAAACTGTTACATTGTGGTATAGAGGAAACCTGGTAGTATGATAATGTTTAAAACTGTTACATTGTGGTATACAGGAAACCTGGTTGTATGATAATGTTTAAAACTGTTACATGTGTGGTATACAGGAAATATGGTAATATGATAATGTATAAAACTGTTACATTGTGGTATACAGGAAACTATGTAGTATGATAATGTTTAAAACTGTTACATTGTGGTATACAGGAAACCTGGTAGTATGATAATGTTTAAAACTGTTACATTGTGGTATACAGGAAACCATGTAGTATGATAATGTATAAAACTGTTACACTGTGGTATACAGGAAACCTGGTAGTATGATAATGTTTAAAACTGTTACATTGTGGTATACAGGAAACCTGGTAGTATGTTAATGTATAAAACTGTTACATTGTGGTATACAGGAAACCATGTAGTATGATAATGTTTAAAACTGTTACATTGTGGTATATAGGAAACCTGGTAGTATGATAATGTTTAAAACTGTTACATTGTGGTATACAGGAAACCTGGTAGTATGATAATGTTTAAAACTGTTACACTGTGGTATACAGGAAACCTGGTAGTATGTTAATGTTTAAAACTGTTACACTGTGGTATACAGGAAACCTGGTAGTATGTTAATGTTTAAAACTGTTACATGGTGGTATACAGGAAACCTTGTAGTATGATAATGTTTAAAACTGTTACACTGTGGTATACAGGAAACCTGGTAGTATGTTAATGTTTAAAACTGTTACATTGTGGTGTACAGGAAACCTGGTAGTGTGATAACATTTAAAACTCTTACATTGTGGTATACAGGAAACCTGGTAGTATGATAATGTTTAAAACTGTTACATTATGGTATACAGGAAACCTTGTAGTGTGATAATGTTTAAACCTGTTACATTGTGGTATACAGGAAACCTGGTTGTATGATAATGTTTAAAACTGTTACACTGTGGTATACAGGAAACCTGGTAGTATGATAATGTTTAAAACTGTTACATGGTGGTATAAAGGAAACCTGGTAGTATGATAATGTTTAAAACTCTTACATTGTGGTATACAGGAAACCTGGTAGTATGATAATGTTTAAAACTGTTACATGGTGGTATACAGGAAACCTGGTAGTATGACAATGTTTAAAACTGTTACATTGTGGTATACAGGAAATATGGTAGTATGATAATGTATAAAACTGTTACATTGTGGTATACAGGAAACCGTGTAGTATGATAATGTTTAAAACTGTTACATTGTGGTATACAGGAAATATGGTAGTATGATAATGTTTAAAACTGTTACATTGTGGTATACAGGAAACCATGTAGTATGATAATGTTTAAAACTGTTACATTGTGGTATATAGGAAACCTGGTAGTATGATAATGTTTAAAATTGTTACATTGTGGTAAAAAGGAAACCTGGTAGTATGATAATGTTTAAAACTGTTACACTGTGGTATACAGGAAACCTGGTAGTATGATAATGTTTAAAACTGTTACATTGTGGTGTACAGGAAACCTGGTAGTATGATAATGTTTAAAACTGTTACATTGTGGTATACAGGAAACCTGGTAGTATGATAATGTTTAAAACTGTTACATTGTGGTATACAGGAAACCTGGTAGTGTGATAATGTTTAAAACTGTTACATTGTGGTATACAGGAAACCTGGTAGTGTGATAATGTTTAAAACTGTTACATTGTGGTATACAGGAAACCTGGTAGTATGATAATGTTTAAAACTGTTACATTGTGGTATACAGGAAACCTGGTAGTGTGATAATGTTTAAAACTGTTACATTGTGGTTTTAAACTACATTTGAAGTGTTGAAATAACCAGTCACTGCACCAACTCAAAGCGTGTGTGTTTTTGTGTTTTCTTATAGCAAAGCCACGTCGGGCAATGTGCTGAGTCCACAGAGGGTAATCGAAACCGTGATTTTAGCGGGGATTTACGGAGTGTAAATCCGTAGAATTACCGCTGTATTAGCGGGGTGCTCCAACTCAAAGCATGATTAAAACATAGGAACCGTGAGAGTTGCAAAGAGAGGTTTTTTCAAACACCGACCCTTCGTGTCATTTCGTAGATTTTGTAACATTAAACGTGTAGATAAGTATTCTGTAACTCTTAGAGTGAATGCACTGGTTAGGTGAAATCTGTTTTCTTTCCCATCAGGACTTTGTGTACAGCTTATATTTTTTGTTCTTCTAATTGTTCGTTTAGTCTCCTTGTAGGTGGGGATTTATAAAAGTTTTATTTTTATGCGCAAAGCTATACAAAGGAGCATCGGCGCGTAGCTCATTCTAGTTTTGAACTTTGTTCTGATGTGTGTGACAAGGCTACTTAAAGCATAGTTTTTTTAAACTGATATACTAGAACGAAAGAATACACTTCTAACCTGTTCTTCGGCTATTTCAATTTCATAACACACCCACAATCCGAAAGTGTCGAGCGGGGTTTTGTGGTCATGTAATACGAACCACGGGTTTTCGGATTTAGAATTCTGACAACTTAACGACTTAAATCACGCCCGGCGTTTATTTCTCGTTTTTAAATTAACAGTGTACTGTGACTATGTAGAAGTCTCGTTTTTAAATTAACAATGTACTGAGACTATGTAGGAGTCTCGTTATTAAATTAACAATGTACTGAGACTATGTAGAAGTCTCGTTATTAAATTAACAATGTACTGAGACTATGTAGAAGTCTCGTTATTAAATTAACACTGTACTGTGTCTATGTAGAAGTCTCGTTTTTAAATTAACAATGTACTGAGACTATGTAGAAGTCTCGTTATTAAATTAACACTGTACTGTGACTATGTAGAAGTCTCGTTTTTAAATTAACAGTGTACTGTGACTATGTAGAAGTCTCGTTATTAAATTAACACTGTACTGTGACTATGTAGAAGTCTCGTTTTAAATTAACAATGTACTGTGACTATGTAGAAGTCTCGTTATTAAATTAACACTGTACTGTGACTATGTAGAAGTCTCGTTTTAAATTAACAGTGTACTGTGACTATGTAGAAGTCTCGTTATTAAATTAACACTGTACTGTGACTATGTAGAAGTCTCGTTTTAAATTAACAATGTACTGTGACTATGTAGAAGTCTCGTTATTAAATTAACACTGTACTGTGACTATGTAGAAATCTCGTTTTAAATTAACAGTGTACTGTGACTATGTAGAAGTCTCGTTATTAAATTAACAGTGTACTGTGACTATGTAGAAGTCTCGTTATTAAATTAACAGTGTACTGTGACTATGTAGAAGTCTCGTTTTTAAATTAACAGTGTACTGTGTCTATGTAGAAGTCTCGTTATTAAATTAACAGTGTACTGTGACTATGTAGAAGTCTCGTTATTAAATTAACAGTGTACTGTGACTATGTAGAAGTCTCGTTTTTAAATTAACACTGTACTGTGTCTATGTAGAAGTCTCGTTATTAAATTAACACTGTACTGTGACTATGTAGAAGTCTCGTTATTAAATTAACAGTGTACTGTGACTATGTAGAAGTCTCGTTATTAAATTAACACTGTACTGTGACTATGTAGAAGTCTCGTTTTAAATTAACACTGTACTGTGTCTATGTAGAAGTCTCGTTATTAAATTAACAGTGTACTGTGACTATGTAGAAGTCTCGTTATTAAATTAACACTGTACTGTGACTATGTAGAAGTCTCGTTTTTAAATTAACACTGTACTGTGTCTATGTAGAAGTCTCGTTATTAAATTAACACTGTACTGTGTCTATGTAGAAGTCTCGTTATTAAATTAACACTGTACTGTGTCTATGTAGAAGTCTCGTTATTAAATTAACACTGTACTGTATGATCTATGTAGAAGTCTCTCTGTTATTAAATTAACAGTGTACTGTGACTATGTAGAAGTCTCGTTATTAAATTAACAGTGTACTGTGACTATGTAGAAGTCTCGTTATTAAATTAACAGTGTACTGTGTCTATGTAGAAGTCTCGTTTTTAAATTAACAGTGTACTGTGACTATGTAGAAGTCTCGTTATTAAATTAACAGTGTACTGTGACTATGTAGAAGTCTCGTTATTAAATTAACACTGTACTGTGACTATGTAGAAGTCTCGTTATTAAATTAACAGTGTACTGTGACTATGTAGAAGTCTCGTTATTAAATTAACAGTGTACTGTGACTATGTAGAAGTCTCGTTATTAAATTAACACTGTACTGTGACTATGTAGAAGTCTCGTTATTAAATTAACAAGTGTACTGTGACTATGTAGAAGTCTCGTTATTAAATTAACAGTGTACTGTGACTATGTAGAAGTCTCGTTATTAAATTAACACATGTACTGTGACTATGTAGAAGTCTCGTTTTTAAATTAATGGTGTACTTGTGACTGTGACTATTTAGAAGTCTGTGACTATGTAGAAGTCTCGGTTTTAAATTAACAGTGTACCGTGACTATGTAGAAGTCTCGGTTTTAAATTAACAGTGTACTGTGACTATGTAGAAGTCTCGTTATTAAATTAACAGTGTACTGTGACTATGTAGAAGTCTCGTTATTAAATTAACAGTGTACTGTGACTATGTAGAAGTCTCGTTTTTAAATTAGTAGTGTACTGTGACTATGTAGAAGTCTCGTTTTTAAATTAACAGTGTACTGTGACTATGTAGAAGTCTCGTTTTTAAATTAACAGTGTACTGTGACTATGTAGAAGTCTCGTTTATTAAATTAACAGTGTACTGTGACTATGTAGAAGTCTCGTTTTAAATTAACACTGTACTGTGACTATGTAGAAGTCTCGTTATTAAATTAACAGTGTACTGTGACTATGTAGAAGTCTCGTTTTTAAATTAACAGTGTACTGTGACTATGTAGAAGTCTCGGTTTTAAATTAACAGTGTACTGTGACTATGTAGAAGTCTCGTTATTAAATTAACAGTGTACTGTGACTATGTAGAAGTCTCGTTATTAAATTAACAGTGTACTGTGACTATGTAGAAGTCTCGTTTTAAATTAACAGTGTACTGTGACTATGTAGAAGTCTCGTTTTTAAATTAACAGTGTACTGTGACTATGTAGAAGTCTCGTTTTAAATTAACAGTGTACTGTGACTATGTAGAAGTCTCGTTTTAAATTAACAGTGTACTGTGACTATGTAGAAGTCTCGTTATTAAATTAACAGTGTACTGTGACTATGTAGAAGTCTCGTTATTAATTTAACAGTGTACTGTGACTATGTAGAAGTCTCGTTTTTAAATTAACACTGTACTGTGACTATGTAGAAGTCTCGTTATTAAATTAACAGTGTACTGTGACTATGTAGAAGTCTCGTTATTAAATTAACAGTGTACTGTGACTATGTAGAAGTCTCGTTATTAAATTAACAGTGTACTGTGACTATGTAGAAGTCTCGTTATTAAATTAACTATGTACTGTGTCTATGTAGAAGTCTCGTTATTAAATTAACACTGTACTGTGACTATGTAGAAGTCTCGTTATTAAATTAACAGTGTACTGTGACTATGTAGAAGTCTCGTTATTCTATTAACAGTGTACTGTGACTATGTAGAAGTCTCGTTATTAAATTAACAGTGTACTGTGACTATGTAGAAGTCTCGTTATTAAATTAACAGTGTACTGTGACTATGTAGAAGTCTCGTTATTAAATTAACAGTGTACTGTGACTATGTAGAAGTCTCGTTATTAAATTAACAGTGTACTGTGACTATGTAGAAGTCTCGTTATTAAATTAACAGTGTACTGTGTCTATGTAGAAGTCTCGTTTTTAAATTAACACTGTACTGTGACTATGTAGAAGTCTCGTTATTAAATTAACAGTGTACTGTGACTATGTAGAAGTCTCGTTATTAAATTAACACTGTACTGTGACTATGTAGAAGTCTCGTTATTAAATTAACAGTGTACTGTGACTATGTAGAAGTGTCGTTATTAAATTAACACTGTACTGTGACTATGTAGAAGTCTCGTTTTTAAATTAACACTGTACTGTGACTATGTAGAAGTCTCGTTATTAAATTAACACTGTACTGTGACTACGTAGAAGTCTCGTTATTAAATTAACAGTGTACTGTGACTATGTAGAAGTCTCGTTAAATTAACTGTATGTAATGTAGAAGTCTCGTTATTAAATTAACACTGTACTGTGACTACGTAGAAGTCTCGTTATTAAATTAACAGTGTACTGTGACTATGTAGAAGTCTCGTTATTAAATTAACAGTGTACTGTGACTATGTAGAAGTCTCGTTATTAAATTAACACTGTACTGTGACTATGTAGAAGTCTCGTTATTAAATTAACAGTGTACTGTGACTATGTAGAAGTCTCGTTATTAAATTAACAGTGTACTGTGACTATGTAGAAGTCTCGTTATTAAATTAACAGTGTACTGTGACTATGTAGAAGTCTCGTTATTAAATTAACAGTGTACTGTGACTATGTAGAAGTCTCGTTATTAAATTAACAGTGTACTGTGACTATGTAGAAGTCTCGTTATTAAATTAACAGTGTACTGTGACTATGTAGAAGTCTCGTTATTAAATTAACAGTGTACTGTGACTATGTAGAAGTCTCGTTATTAAATTAACACTGTACTGTGACTATGTAGAGTCTCGTTATTAAATTAACACTGTACTGTGACTATGTAGAAGTCTCGTTATTAAATTAACACTGTACTGTGACTATGTAGAAGTCTCGTTATTAAATTAACACTGTACTGTGACTATGTAGAAGTCTCGTTATTAAAATTAACACTGTACTTGTGACTATGTAGAAGTCTCGTTATTAAATTAACACAGTGCCTGTGACTATGTAGTCTTCTATTAATTAACTGTACTGTGACTATGTAGAAGTCTCGTTATTAAATTAACAGTGTACTGTGACTATGTAGAAGTCTCGTTATTAAATTAACACTGTACTGTGACTATGTAGAAGTCTCGTTATTAAATTAACACTGTACTGTGACTATGTAGAAGTCTCGTTATTAAATTAACAGTGTACTGTGACTATGTAGAAGTCTCGTTATTAAATTAACACTGTACTGTGACTATGTAGAAGTCTCGTTATTAAATTAACAGTGTACTGTGACTATGTAGAAGTCTCGTTATTAAATTAACACTGTACTGTGACTATGTAGAAGTCTCGTTATTAAATTAACAGTGTACTGTGACTATGTAGAAGTCTCGTTATTAAATTAACAGTGTACTGTGACTATGTAGAAGTCTCGTTATTAAATTAACACTGTACTGTGACTATGTAGAAGTCTCGTTATTAAATTAACAGTGTACTGTGACTATGTAGAAGTCTCGTTATTAAATTAACAGTGTACTGTGACTATGTAGAAGTCTCGTTATTAAATTAACAGTGTACTGTGACTATGTAGAAGTCTCGTTATTAAATTAACAGTGTACTGTGACTATGTAGAAGTCTCGTTATTAAATTAACACTGTACTGTGACTATGTAGAAGTCTCGTTATTAAATTAACAGTGTACTGTGACTATGTAGAAGTCTCGTTATTAAATTAACAGTGTACTGTGACTATGTAGAAGTCTCGTTATTAAATTAACAGTGTACTGTGACTATGTAGAAGTCTCGTTATTAAATTAACAGTGTACTGTGACTATGTAGAAGTCTCGTTATTAAATTAACAGTGTACTGTGACTATGTAGAAGTCTCGTTATTAAATTAACACTGTACTGTGACTATGTAGAAGTCTCGTTATTAAATTAACAGTGTACTGTGACTATGTAGAAGTCTCGTTTTTAAATTAACACTGTACTGTGACTATGTAGAAGTCTCGTTATTAAATTAACAGTGTACTGTGACTATGTAGAAGTCTCGTTATTAAATTAACAGTGTACTGTGACTATGTAGAAGTCTCGTTATTAAATTAACAGTGTACTGTGACTATGTAGAAGTCTCGTTATTAAATTAACACTGTACTGTGACTATGTAGAAGTCTCGTTATTAAATTAACACTGTACTGTGACTATGTAGAAGTCTCGTTATTAAATTAACACTGTACTGTGACTATGTAGAAGTCTCGTTATTAAATTAACACTGTACTGTGACTATGTAGAAGTCTCGTTATTAAATTAACAGTGTACTGTGACTATGTAGAAGTCTCGTTATTAAATTAACAGTGTACTGTGACTATGTAGAAGTCTCGTTATTAAATTAACAGTGTACTGTGACTATGTAGAAGTCTCGTTATTAAATTAACAGTGTACTGTGACTATGTAGAAGTCTCGTTATTAAATTAACAGTGTACTGTGACTATGTAGAAGTCTCGTTATTAAATTAACAGTGTACTGTGACTATGTAGAAGTCTCGTTATTAAATTAACACTGTACTGTGACTATGTAGAAGTCTCGTTATTAAATTAACAGTGTACTGTGACTATGTAGAAGTCTCGTTATTAAATTAACACTGTACTGTGACTATGTAGAAGTCTCGTTTTTAAATTAACAGTGTACTGTGACTATGTAGAAGTCTCGTTATTAAATTAACACTGTACTGTGACTATGTAGAAGTCTCGTTTTAAATTAACAATGTACTGTGACTATGTAGAAGTCTCGTTATTAAATTAACACTGTGACTATGTAGAAGTCTCGTTATTAAATTAACACTGTACTGTGACTATGTAGAAGTCTCGTTATTAAATTAACAGTGTACTGTGACTATGTAGAAGTCTCGTTATTAAATTAACAGTGTGTACTGTGACTATGTAGAAGTCTCGTTTTTAAATTAACAGTGTACTGTGACTATGTAGAAGTCTCGTTTTTAAATTAACAGTGTACTGTGACTATGTAGAAGTCTCGTTATTAAATTAACAGTGTACTGTGACTATGTAGAAGTCTCGTTATTAAATTAACAGTGTACTGTGACTATGTAGAAGTCTCGTTATTAAATTAACAGTGTACTGTGACTATGTAGAAGTCTCGTTATTAAATTAACAGTGTACTGTGACTATGTAGAAGTCTCGTTATTAAATTAACACTGTACTGTGACTATGTAGAAGTCTCGTTATTAAATTAACAGTGTACTGTGACTATGTAGAAGTCTCGTTATTAAATTAACAGTGTGTGACTATGTAGAAGTCTCGTTATTAAATTAACACTGTACTGTGACTATGTAGAAGTCTCGTTTTTAAATTAACACTGTACTGTGACTATGTAGAAGTCTCGTTTATTAAATTAACAGTGTACTGTGACTATGTAGAAGTCTCGTTATTAAATTAACACTGTACTGTGTCTATGTAGAAGTCTCGTTATTAAATTAACACTGTACTGTGACTATGTAGAAGTCTCGTTATTAAATTAAATTAACAGTCTGTACTGTACTGTGACTATGTAGAAGTCTCGTTATTAAATTAACACTGTACTGTGACTATGTAGAAGTCTCGTTATTAAAATTAACAGTGTACTGTGACTATGTAGAAGTCTCGTTATTAAATTAACAGTGTACTGTGTCTATGTAGAAGTCTCGTTTTAAATTAACAGTGTACTGTGACTATGTAGAAGTCTCGTTATTAAATTAACAGTGTACTGTGACTACTGTGAAGTCTCGTTATTAAATTAACAGTGTACTGTGACTATGTAGAAGTCTCGTTATTAAATTAACTTTTCTTCGCTGTGACTATGTAGAAGTCTCGTTATTAAATTAACAGTGCACTGTGACTATGTAGAAGTCTCGTTATTAAATTAACAGTGTACTATGTGACTATGTAGGAAGTCTCGTTATTAAATTAACACTGTACTGTGACTATGTAGAAGTCTCGTTATTAAATTGTACAAGCATACTGTGTCTACATGTAGAAGTCTCGTTATTAAATTAACGGTGTACTGTGACTATGTAGAAGTCGTTATTAAATTAACACTGTACTGTGACTATGTAGAAGTCTCGTTTTTTTGAAGTGGTAGTGTACTGTGACTGGCTATTTAGAAGTCTCGTTTTTAAATTAGTTGTGTGTACTGTGACTATGTAGAAGTCTCGGTTTTAAATTAACAGTGTACTGTGACTATGTAGAGAATCTCGGTTTTAAATTAACAGTGTACTGTGACTATGTAGAAGTCTCGTTATTAAATTAACAGTGTACTGTGACTATGTAGAAGTCTCGTTTTTAAATTGAGTAGTGTACTGTGACTATTTAGAGAGTCTCGTTTTAAATTAAATGGTGTGTACTGTGACTATGTGTAAGTCTCGTTTTTAAATTAACAGTGTACTGCGACTATGTAGAAGTCTCGTTTTTAAATTAACAGTGTACTGTGACTATGTAGAATCTCGTTTTAAATTAACACTGTACTGTGACTATGTAGGGAAGTCTCGTTATTAAATTAGTAGTGTTTCTGTGACTATGTAGAAGTCTCGTTTTAAATTAACTGTGTACTGTATTTGTATGTAGAAGTCTCGTTATTTAAATTAACAGTGTACTGTGACTATGTAGAAGTCTCGTTATAAATTAACAGTGTACTGTGACTATGTAGAAGTCTCGTTATTAAATTAACAGTGTACTGTGACTATGTAGAGATCTCGTTATTAAATTAAAGTACGGATGTACTGTGACATTTATTTTAGAAGTCTCGTTTTTTAAATTAACAGTGTACTGTGACTATGTAGAAGTCTCGTTATTAAATTAACAGTGTACTGTGACTATGTAGAAGTCTCTGTTTTTTAATTAACAGTTATTACTGTGACTATGTAGAAGTCTCGTTATTAAATTAACTGGTGTACTGTGACTATGTAGAGAATCTCGTTTATTAATTTATTGAGTGTACTGTGACTATGTAGAAGTCTCGTTTTTAAATTAACAGTGTATACTGTGAC
>NW_027467782.1:65067535-65127043 GCF_004210375.1 Tachypleus tridentatus | reverse complement strand
ATTCCATGTTTGATCATTGACTTCAGTTTAACGAGGAAAGACTTCGAGTTGGCAACATGACTGACTCAGAGTTTAACAAGGCCTGAATGACACCAACACTAGAAATAAAATAATTGTTAAATAACTTTGTAATGTATTTGTAAGTTACTTGTAATAATTGTGATTAACTTAAGTATTTATACTTGAGTTCATAATCTTTTCTTCAGATTTGATTTGGCGATTGATAACACTAGGTAACAAAATGATTATTGCTTCTAGAATAATAAAACCGTTTCTAGTAGTTTGATTACGCTTACACAAGTGATGTCTAAAATTACTGATGGCTTCTAGTTTTTGAGTTATGATAGATTTTCTTAAATATTATTATGTATCGCGAAAATAACTTTAAAACGTTATTTATTTGTTGAAATTTCCATTTAAGAATATATATATAATCGGTATGCTTTGATAAGTTTCTTTCATGTTCATAGCATGAACAACACGAACGATGGCTTTGTGTTCGAATTGTTCAAAACTACAGCTTTCAGACTAACTTTATGAGTTGTTAAAATTCTCCATTCTTCAGGACAATATTCAGTACCTAATTCTCCCATTAGTATTTGTAAAGAAACACAAAGTATCTTGTATGTGTAGAGAAGCAAGACTTTGATGGTGGCTTTAGTAAATTGTAGCTCTTGTTCCTAGAGTTAATAAATTTTATTGCTGTAAACGAGAGCAAGACGTTCTCCATGTTGTTTTGATAAAGGAAAGTTACGAATCAGATCATCTAGCTCTTCTTGTGTAATCAGATGAGGTAGTTTATGTTTAAATGTCACAGAAGTAGGATTATTAGATGAAGAGAGAGAATGATAACTCATTGTCTTCTTCCCAGGATAGCTCTTCTGTTTCCCAATTCAGTGGTGGATGTGGCACGGGAAAAATATCCATATGATGTACTGGTGTCATTCCAGATGCAATATCCGATACCTAATGCATTGTTTCGCTTTGCCTAACTATCCAGAAACATTAGACATGCAAAAATAAATAATAGTCAGACTATCTTTGATGATTTCAGGCCATATCATGGGAACTGCAGATGGCATACTTACTTTCTTCTTATTGGGGTAGTGTGTCGAGCAAGGTGTACAAACTGTGAAACATATGTGGAGCCAATGTTTTTCTTGATAACTAATTTTACACCCAAACTATTGGCAGTAAATTATCGTTACCTTGTATGTGATGTTTTTCATTTGTGAAACTGTAATATATTTTCCACAAATGTAGCGGAAACTGTTTGAGAGATTTTAGGACTTTATTAGAAGTGATTTTCTAAAAATATAAAATAATTTGTGTTTACAGAACTAGATTTTAAAATATTTTAAAAATAAAGTTTTACAGAATATTATTATATCGTGAGCATGATAACAGGAAGAAGATTAGACTTTTGTTTTGCCTGTATGTATGGTGAGGCAAGTGAGTGAGGAGAGAGAGAGGCGTCTGACTCTGCACCTTTTATGCTCAGTCGAGAGACTTTTCAAATTCTTAATGACGAAAACCCACTTGAAATGTATCTCAGAACAGCTTGTATGGACATTAACATTTTTTGATAAGCAGAGAACAACGTTAACATGAAGATGACCTAGGAAGGTCGAAAAGTTATTCTCTGCTTATTAATAAAGTGTTAATACCCCCAGCAGTTCTGAGATGCAGACTCTCGAATGCTCTAGCAATCCGAGTATGTGAGCGTTTCGTGACTCTTTGATAGAGCAGGTGAGCGTGGTTATAAGTAAAAGTGGTTCAATTTGCTACGATCAGATTGTGAGGAAGTAGCTTATATATTTGGAATTTTACACCAATACAATACAGTCAGTTTCTAAACTTAAACGTTTATGTCATAAATCTATTGTATGGTATTTCACATAGTACTGATAAAATATTGAAATATTACAATAACTCTAAACTTTAGAGCGCTAAACAAATTGAAGTTAGCAAGATCAAATAGCTCTAAACCACTTAATTTTTTTCAGTAACAATATTTTGTTGTCCAGTGCAATCATACATTTTTGCTTCCCAGTAGTTTGAATACCTTTTATTCACATTTATGTTGTAATTTGTATTCGTTTTCATGACGCAGTTGTAAATTAATCAATACATCCATCTATCTAAACACCCACCTAAAATTTCTTCGTTTTCAGAAAAAAATAAAGATAATTATGTGCTTCTTACTCAGGGTATTGTGAAGAAGTTATTGTTAAAAAATGCCGTTCATGTTGTGGATATTTTATACCAAAAACTATATCTTTGTTAATATTATCTTTCGACAGAAACTTGTCCTCTGATGGGTCGCCGATAAGTTTATGGACTTAGGATGCTAAAATCGGGGACATAGCGCAGTTAGCTTATTGTGTGGCTTTTTAGAAAGAACAAACTGAAAGAAATATCATCGGCCCTGCATGGCCAGGTGGTTAGAGCGTTCGACTCTTAATCTGAGGGTCGCGGGTTCGAATTCCCGTCATATCAAACATGTTCGCCCTTTCAGCCGTAGAAACGTTATAAAGTTACGGTCAATCCCACTATTCGTTGGTAAAGAGTAACCCAAGAGTTGGCGGTGGGTGATGACTAGCTGCCTTCCATCTACTCTTACACTGCTAAATTGTGGACGGCCAGCTCAGATAACCCTCTTGTAGCTTTTGCGAAATAAAAAAACAAAACATACGAATATTTTCATGAGGTGTTTTTCTGCAGGATTTATCTTCATTAAAAACTCCTTTCTTAAAACTTTGTATTGAGATCACCATTATCTCAAATACATCCTGTTTTATTGAGAATTTTAATATTCGCCCTTTAATAACATGAACATATTTGTGAACAATTAAATTTACATTATGTAAGATATTCCTCTTCTTCCTGTGGAAACGCCATTATTAAAAGATATTTCAAATGAGAAATGTCAAAGGATAATGAATTTATGGGTGTAGTATTTATCTTTCTTTTGCACAAGTATTTGTATGGATAGTAAAGTGTAAATAGGTGTAATAAGCAGCATATAAAATCATCGTACATGATATCCAGCCAACTGATCTTAAGGTTTTCAAAAGTATGATACAAATCAAATTAAAGTACTTCGGCAGAGTTTTTGCGATTGTACATCAGTCGTTGACTAGATTTCCATGAAGACCCTTGATCGAAAGCGGTGGTCGTATTGACCAACGTTTCTTAACCTTTACCAGGAGCTGGGTTGCTGTCTCTCTAAAATTATCGCAGACTACTAAAATGTAAGTACAACGAAGAATCGTTACGATTTACAAAAGAATATTCTCAGTTTTTTGGTGATTTTGTTTTCGGCCTACTGATCTCAACGTGGTTGAGAAATAGTGGTATATGATACCATAACTGAATTAACAATTCTAAAAGTTGATTGGTCTTTTAAGATCGACAAGAACTCTGGGTGTTTTCTTTTAATCTCATGAATTACCCTAAACCTAAGTGATTTATATTGAACACACCTTTAAGTTTATTTTTGGACTTGTCCACATCGTTTATGGGATGGAACCAGAGACCTTATTACTCTCTTCGATTTTTTTCCTTTTCTTTTTATGAGCTTTCCATTTGTTAATAAAATTGGTATTTAGCTTCGTATTTCCACTGTTGTACGTGGAAGTAGTAATGTAGAGGCGATCCAAAATTGTATGTCCTATTTTATATTTTAATAATAGAATTGCCACGCAGTTTTCAATATCTTGTAATCAACTTAAAATAGTTTTTACTGTCATGTTTTTGGTATATTTTTTCTTTCACTTTAGTGTATAGTGTTACCACATAAAATTGCAACTATGCAAGAAACGGTTTAATGTGTTATTTAGCTTGGAAAAACTTAAGTTAATGGATGTGGTGCAGCGTAAATATGGACGGCCAGTACAGAAAAGAAGTTTGGGGGTATGTTAAGGATATATCTTGTATCGCTTACTTATAGCAAACACCACAGAGCTAACTAGCAGGATAATAGACGCCATAGTCACGGTAACTGTGGAGGTGTTGCAGCGAGCATGGACTGAAATCTCATATCGGTTAGATGTGCTGAAAGCCATTAATGGTGCACATGTACAGTATATGACATTTCAGTTTTAGGTGGGCTACAAAAAAAATAAAATAAAACTACACGGTTGTATTTCCTTTGTTAATTATTAAATTTTAAAATAGGGAAGATGCGTTTGTACCACCTGTAAATTCACAGAATATTGCTACAAAATAAGTGGTTGTTATTTATTGTTATTCAGAAACACGCATAGCTTTGTATCAACATTTATATTAACTTTACGTTTATGAAGTGTTTTCTTTAAAAAGAACAACCGACACTTTTTTTTTATTTTCAAAACCTCAAAATGTATAATATGGGTAAAAAAAGTTCAATTAATTTCAAACCTATTTTATATATATAGTTATAAAGTAGTAGATACAGTTTGATTGGAATGAAAATGTGAAACCCGCTCCTGATTTTAATTATTTTAATTTCTATAGAAGCTACACATTGATCATTAGTGACGCTGAGAAGTTCAGTTTAGCAATTATTTCGGTTAATCTTCTACATATATCAAATTCTGTTAATAACCCTCAGTGGCTCAGCGGTAAGTCAAGGTTTGCAACACTAAAACCCGGGTTTTGATACCTGTGGTGGGCATAAATTACCATTGTGTTGGTCGTGAGATATATTAATTATTCTTTGCATATTATTTAATTTTGGAATAGAGAATAGGAGTAATTATTAGATAATTTTCAGGTAGTGTTAAAGGCAAAGATGAGTGATAAAAAACTGTGTGTTAAGAATTATCATTGCATTTTCACACTATCTCTCTGAAATCAACTTTATAAATATGTTTTGATTAACAAGGAGGTTCTATATATTTGCATCATATAGAATACACTGCTGGCTAAAATCGAAAGCCAATGAACATAAAGAAAAAATATGCATTTTGTGTTGTTAGACTTAACCACTTATTTGAGTAGAGCTTCGAAAGATGCAAATAATAAAGGGAAAAAAATAACAATAAAAACTTTTTTAGCATTTAATAGGAAAATGTGAACACTATGAAATTAGCCTAAATACTAGCTGGTCAAAAGTTTAAGACCATATCAAAAAGGAGTCCTAACCAGAGTACGAGTTGCACGGCTGTCATTGCGAATAACTTCAAACATTCGCTTTGGCATGGACGATATAAGCGTTTGCAAAAGGCTGGCTGGAATCTTATTCCAAGTGGTGAAGATGTCTTCACGAAGACTATGCACTGTTTGGAACTGGCGTCCATTTCTATAGACTTCCCTTGCCATCCACCCCAAATATTTTCAATGGGATTCAGTTTGGGTGAACACTCTGGATGGTCCAAAAGAATCACGTTATTATGAAAAAAGTCCTTTGTCCTGCGGGAATTGTAGATTGCAGCGTTGTCCTGCTGAAAGATCCAGTCATTTCTACACAAGCGAGGGCCTTCAGTCAATAAGGATGCTCTTTCCAACATGCCAATGTAGCCAGCTGTTGTTTGACACCCCTGTATAACCTGAAGCTCCATTGTTCCATGAAAGGAGAAAGCACCTCAGATCATAATGGAACCTCCTCCACTGGTCATGTAGAAAATGTGCCAGTAACGTTGGAAGCCATCTGTACCATCTAGGTTAATTTTTTTCTCATCAGAACAAAACCTTCCACTTTTACGTCTCATATTCGGTGCTTTTCAGCAAAGTTTAACCGAGCTGTTTCGTGGTGTGGAAGGAGGCGTGACCTTTGAAGACGTTTATGGTTTTTAAAGCCTTTCTCTCGAACATGTCGTCTTATTGTTCTTGAACTGCATTCCGCGTCCATAAGGACCTTAATGTGGTTCGACGATCGGCTGGTGTCTTGCTGGACAACCGTCGAATCCTCCTCAACGCCGAAATTTTCTTGGGCCGACCACTTGGAATTCTCGTTCCGTATCCCTCAGGGTTTTAAGAAATTTGCAACAGCAGTTTTACTACGCCCAATCTCACCAGCGATGGCACGTTGAGAGAAACCTTGCCTTAGCAGCTTGACAATTCTGCCACGTTCAAACTCTGCCAACTTAGCCTTTGCCATGATTTTACCCAATGTAACACAGGAGATGTTGACAACGCTAATGTTTGAACACAAATGATTAAATCTCGTTACGTGTTTACCGATTAACGCTTCGTTTCAGTATGGTCTTAAACTTTTGACCAGCTAGTATTTAGGCTAATTTCATATTGTTCATATTTTCCTATTTTATGTTAAAATTTTTATTTTCCCTTCTTTTTTTTTTTTTTGAAGCTCTATTAAAATAAGTGGTTGAGTCTAACAACCCAAAATGCATATTTTATCTTTATATTCATTGGTCTTAAGATTTTGACCAACAGTGTATATATGAATAGAAAGCTTACTAGATGTTAATTTCTCATAGTTTCTGAAAAGAAATAATCACTTGTGAATAACAAATATATACACATAAAACGACAGCGATCATAGACGTTTATGATTTTTTTTGCTTTTAAAAACATTTTTAATTTAAGCAAAACTCGTTAACTTTTGATTTGCGCAAAGTTACAATATCAAATATCTGTGCTGTATTTACCACAGAGATCGAACCACGAGTTGCAGTAATATAAATCCTTACCGCTGAGCCCCCGGGACCTTCCAACTAGTAATACGTAGTATTTTTTACTAGGTGGTTGGTGATGCGGAAATTTTAAGCGTTTACTTAGTATTTCTAGTTGTATTTTGTTGTGTATTTTATTCACACTAATTCATGATTTTATCAATTGAAGAAACAAAAATGATGAAACATTTTATGAAATAGGCTCGAGAGACCTTCCGATACAAAAGTTTTATCTGTGGAAGTTTTAATATCCGTTGTAGATATACTTTTTTTTTGTAATGTTGGGAAACCCAACGTTAGTGTAAGATCTGTTCGTGATGACGTAATATTTACTTCGTTGTGGAAAATGGCAGTATTAGCAGGAATAACATTCAGATTTTCTTCTTCGCAACTTTTCAAGGCGAAAAATTGGGAGTTGTGTTTTTTCAAAAAGTTTTTCAGGAATATTTTCGTTTCTGTTTGAAACATTTCTGTTTTTTGTGAATTTTTGAGTCTTTGGGAAAGTTTTCAAAGACCCGGCTTTAAAATAGTGCAAAAGTGAGTTTTTCAAGGATTTTTTTAAATACAAAGCAAACAGTTTTGCTTCTCGTAACTTTAATTTAGAACTTACAAAATTCAAATATTACTAAACATCACTCAGTTCTTAAGATTAATTATCTCTTGTTGAGCTATCAGAAACACTCTCCCTGAAAAAAAATAATCTTAGTTTCGTTTAACTTCACATTTATGTTATTTTGCGTTATGTTTCGAATGCTTGTGTAACTTAGCTAAATATGTTAATATTTCATTCTTATTTGTTGTAAAATAAAGACAGAAGAGCCGATTATCGATTAGTGGAATATGGACAATTTTAAGAAATTTCCAAATACTGTTTAGTTACGCAATCATAATGATTATTTTAGTGATGTAAATAATTTGAAGGATAAGATTCTTACTACATTTGTTTTTAGTAAAGGTATAGTCCACTGCTGGATCAGTGGAAAGTTTATTGACTTAAAATGCTAAAATCCTGATTCGATTTGTCGTGGTGAACAAGACGCCATTTTTTCTTAAGTGAACAAGAAGTTATAAACGAATTATAGTAATTTTATTTCAGGACCTCAAGTTTTGATTATTTGTCTTTCATGCACACAAGGGTATCTGTGGGAAAATATTTTGGGACAATACTGTAAATTTAAAGCAGCAACAGGTATTTAGATGTGTGAAAGTTCACACCGTGCTAACTTGAAGAAAATAAAGTGTTTATATCATAACGTTTTGTAAAGACGTGTGAGAATTGTGTTTTTTGAAAAATATAGTTTTAATTATCTTACAGTTTTGCCAAAATGTTTGCATTCTGTTATCTGTTGGTGCTATTGCCCACATGCATGGAGTATTAACAGAGATGGTAGCGCATGAACAGAGTTGTTATTCTGGATACACAAGTGTTTAAGTATTTGTGTCACAAGACATCTATACACATTTGTTTTGTTTTATAAAAGATGTGCCTTTGATTAAAAAAATTCGGAACAGATCAACGCTTTGTTAAGACAGTTTCTCTGTGCTTAATGTTGAGTCGTGCCTCATCACGTGTTAGAACTTATAGGGTGTCAAATTTTCGACTGTCGAAAAAAATTCTGAAGCAAACGAACATTGTCAGAACAAAAGTGTACTACAGTACACTGTATCCAGAATCTTCAAACGTTATTGGAAATAGGAAATATTGTTTCAGGAAAGGCTATCGGTACCTCCCGAAAAGGGCCTGGCATGGCCTAGCGCGTTAAGGCATGCGCTTCGTAATCTGAGGGTCGCGGGTTCGCGCCAGTCGCGCCAAACATGCTCGCCCTCCCAGCCGTGGGGCGTTATAATGTGATGGTCAATCCCACTATTCGTTGGTAAAGAGTAGCCCAAGAGTTGGCGGTGGGTGGTGATGACTAGCTGCCTTCCTCTAGTTTTACACTGCTAAATTAGGGACGGCTAGCACAGATAGCCCTCGAGTAGCTTTGTGCGAAATTCCAAACAAACAAACAAAACAAGCTCCCGAAAACTACTACCTCGAAAGATGACCATTTTTTTTTACCATGGTAACACATGAAGATCCAAAGAAGTCTTGCAACATCTTACGACAGGAATGGAATGAACACATTTATTCTATGGTATCCAGAAAAACAGTGAATAAGAGACTGGCCATACAAGGTTATTAACTAAAGACAGCATACTAACTTACAGCTGCGATATTGGAAACGTTATGTCTTCAGATGAGTCCTGCTTTTTGCTGGTAGTAGAATCCGTATTCACAGTTTACCTAGAGAACAGATGAAGGAAGGCTGTTTCCTTCAAGGAATACACAGGATGTTGTGCAATACATGTTTGGACACATATTCGCCATGATGAAAAAACTTCTCTTCATACTTTCCAGATAAAAGTAAATGGCGCCTCCTACAGGCATCACATGGAAACGCTATTTCTGCCATATGCTAGATATAACTTTCTTTTCCAAGATGACAGTGCTTCGCTGCATATATTGTACAGTATTATTTCGACCAGGAGGACTTTATAAGATTACCACAGTCAGCAAACTTAGCAGATTGTAATTCCATTGAGAAATGTTGAACAGAACTGGTCCGGAAAATTTCTAAGCGCGACCCTAAACCAGCTACTGTAGCTGGTTTACAGCTCTAGTCTAACAAATGGGATAAAATCACAAATGATTACATCAACAATATCATTGACAACATGTTGCCCTGAGGAGGTTATTAGAGTACGAAGAGGATCAATCAAGTACTGAATGTTTAATATGAACTGATATAAGGTTACAGACGCTGTTTATAATAATTTGGTGTTATATTTTATTATTTACCTTTTGGTAAGGTTTTGTTGTGATAGATGAAATGTTGAATTATATACCTTGCTAAAAAACGTCTAAAAAAAAAAAAGATTTTCTGTTGTAATAAATCGTTCATGATGTCCGTAGAACGTGTCATATTATATAAATTACATGTGTGGATTTTAATATAACATTTTATCAGTTTGACAGCACTAAGTGTATTTGTATTCTATTTTAATAATAATAATCTTGTTACAAAATACGCAAATATTTTGGCCAAGATTGTATTTGCAAGTAAAGCAGAGAAAATATGCATGTATGTGTTCATATTTGTATATTCAGTCATTATACGTAGGTATCTCTTTACACTTTCCCATAAACCAAAATACTCAAAGATATATTATACACACACGAGAATATTTGTTCACGTGCTTAACATTCTTAGTTCTTACACTCAATCGACTCGTAATTCGAGGGTCGCGGGTTCGAATACCCGTCGCACCAAACATGCTCGCCCTTTGCCGTGGGAGCGTTGTAATGTAACGGTCAGTCCCACTATTCGTTAGTAAAAGAGTAGATGGCGGTGGGTGTTGATGATTAACTGCCTTGCCTCTTATCTTACACTGATGAATTAGGGACGGCTAACGCAGATAGCCCTCAGTAGCTGCGTGAAATGAAAAAACCAAAACAACTTGCACTGAGTAATTAAACTACACTTGCCTTTCAAGCTAAAACTATAGAGAGATTGAACATATATATCCAAAATATTTATAAAAGGTTTAGTGAGTATTTGGTAAAGCTTATGACGTACCTCTAAGGCTGTTTTGATAACAAGTCACGTTAAATACATAGATTTTGTAGCTTTATTTGATGTCACGTTAAATTATAATTTATTTTTGAACAAGTTTTTTTGTGTGTATAAGGTTGCATGAATCTTTTTTATGGTAATATACATATATACTGCTGAGTGTTAAAATACTAAGATCTTGGCCTTTCATACGCGTATAATAAGAACGTGCTACAGATAATGTTTAAATATTATAGCTCCAGATTTGTAGCTGATGTGTAAGGATTGTGCTTATTTATGTTAATTTTAGTCGATAAATCTTGACGTAAAGTGATTTAGTATTAATTCAGATTGACGCGTAAAGGTATTGGAAGCTAACTTGTTGTAATAAAACTCCTTCGAATCACCGTATATACCACGATCGTCGACTGTTTTTTTAAAACGCACAAGTTAGCTACATTGGTGATGTGTGTTTTGTGGCCAAGGTGTCGGATTCGTTACTCCTGTTATTTCGTGAAGTTGCGTAATTGAAATATACTACAACAATTACAACAACGTTGCTCTTTTTGATATACATAGTAAGGTAATATTTTCAGCAATACAGTTGTTACTTCGCAGTTACTGTTTCACTCATACTACACTACAAAACTGGTGTTAAAGTATGTTACTAGCGTTTCGAAACGTCAGTGTGGCTACTCTTGCTTTATTGAATAAAATATGTTTATGCTAATTGAAAAAAACGCTGGTTAACTTGAATCGTAAAATGGTGTAATATATTGAATTGAGCGCAACATTTTTTTTTACAAAACTCGTATTTATATGTTTTGAGCCCCGAGTGCCACAGCGGTATGTCTGCGGACTCGCACCCGTAGAAAGCGGGTTTCGATATCCGTAGGTGGCAGACCATTGTGTAGTTTGTGCTTGATTCTGAACAAACAAACAAACTTGTTTTGGCCAACCCTTTGTGGTATTTTGTACAAAATGTGGAAAATAAAACGTGTAGAGTTTGTATTGAACTTCGGGATAAGTAGCTACACCGTTGATGTAAATCATTACATTTTGAATTAGTAGGTTAAGAGAATTTATGAAACTTAAAACAGTAGTAATGTTCTTCTGGAGCTATTTTGTTTGTTTTATATTTCGCCCAAAGCTACACGAAGATTATCTGCACTAGCCGTCCCTAATTTAGCAGTGTGAGACTAGAGGAAAGTTATCTAGCTAGTCATCACCAACAACCGCCAACTCTTGGGCTATTCTTTTACTAACGAATAGTGGGATTGAACGAACATTATACCGTCCCCACGGCTGAAAGGGTGAGCATGGTTGGGGTGGACGAGGATTCGAATCACCACCCTCAGATTGCGATTCAGACGCTAACCTACCATGCTGGGCCTCTTCCTGAAACTGTATGCTTCCAATAGGATGTAAATCTCATAAACGGATTAGATTTGAGCAGAATCACCTGAGTTTGAAATTTCGAAGTGTGCGCTTCTAGTAAAATCGTGTTTACTTGACGGGAAGGTGTGAGCTTTTGACTGATTATCACAGTCTTTAAGGTTCTCCTGAAATGATAGATTTCAACCAAATTGTCTGAAACAGCATCACCTCCAAAGAATATTTCGCTGGAAATTCCAGTCTTTATTATATTATTCGAGTCTTTTGCCCTTCTGTAACGAAATTACGCAACGTTTACAGAAAAGTTTTATTTACTTTGTTCGAGTGCATTATAATTATATACAGTCATGTGAAAAGTTAGGACACCCTATGAAAGCCTCTATTTTTTGTAACCTTTTGGATATATAGATATTTAATTTCAATTTTAACAATACTGAGAGATTATGGGAATATAACTAAACAATTAAAACTGAAGAAAAGACTTTTCAAGATCTTCTGTAAATGTAATTTTACAAAATGCATATTCTAACTGAGGAAAAGTTAGGACACCCCACATTTATTCCTATTTACAATGGCTCAACTCACACGCAGGTGTATCACACCAGGTGCACATGATTAGAAGATCGTTACTCAGCATTTTGAATGAGGCTTGCCCTATTTAAACCTCAGGCATTTAGTTTGGTGTGCTGACTGTTGAAGTGAGAGTGGTGAGCACTATGGTGAGAGCAAAAGAGCTGTCTTCAGAAAAAAAATTATAGTAGCTTATGAGTCTGGTAAGGGATTTAAAAAGATCCCAAAAGATTTTGAAATCAGCCATTCCACTGTCCGGAAAATAGTCAACAAGTGGAGGGCTTTCAAAACAACTGCCAACATGCCCAGGTCTGGTCGTCCAAGCAAGTTCACCCCGAGAGCAAACCGCAAGATGCTGAAAGAGGTCTCCAAACACCCTAACATGTCATCACGGGACCTACAGCAGGTTCTGGCTACTGTTTATCTGAAAGTGCATGCCTCTACAATCGGAAAGAGACTGCACAAGTTTAACTTGCATGGGAGGTGTGCAAGGAGAAAACATTTGCTCTCTAAGAGAAACATCAAGGCCAGACTGAAGTTTGCCAGAGAGAATGTAGACAAAGACCAGGACTTCTGGAATAATGTTCTTTGGACAGATGAGTCCAAAATTGAATTATTTGAACACCAGAACAGAGGACATGTTTGGCGTAAACCAAATACAGCATTCCAGGAAATGAACCTCATACCAACTGTTAAGCCTGGAGGTGGAAGTGTCATGGTTTGGGACTGCTTTGCTGCAGCAGGACCTGGACAGCTCACAATCATAGATGAAATTCTACTGTGTATCAGAGGGTGCTTGAGTATAATGTGAGACCATCTTTACGGAAATTAAAGCTGAAGTGGAACTGGACCCTGCAACACGACAATGACCCAAAACATACCAGTAAATCCACCAAGGACTGGCTGAAAACTAAGAAATGGAGAGTCCTGGAATGGCCGAGTTAAAGCCCAGATCTTAATCCCATTGAGATGCTGTGGGGTGACTTGAAACGGGCTGTACATGCAAGAAACCCGTCAAACATCTCACAGCTGAAAGAATTCTGCATTGAGGAGTGGGGCAAACTTTCCTCAGACCGATGTTAGAGACTGGTAGATGGCTACAAGAGCGTCTCACTGCAGCTATTTCAGCCACAGGGGGTAACACTAACTATTAAGGGGTAGGGTGTCCTAACTTTTTCCTCAGTTAGAATATGCATTTTTGTAGAATTACATTTACAGAAGATCTTAAAGTCTTTTCTTTAGTTTTAATTATTTAGTTATATTCCTATAATCTCTTAGTATTATTGAAATTGAGATTAAATATTTATATATCCAAAATGTTTAAAAAATACACAGGCTTACATGGGGTGCCCTAACTTTTTCACATGACTGTATTTTATCTAGATGCTACGTTTAATAAACCTTAGTGCCAGGAGAATCCAAAACATTTCAGAATGTAAACGGGTGTAGAAATAAAATGTTAATTCAGGGATTTCCTCGTAAGCCTTAAAACTCATTTTTGTTTAAAGTTAGTAATTCTGACTCAAAAGCCATTAATTGATTATCAGATTGTATCGAAGATAATTCAGTAGTGATTATTTCGTAATGTAGTGTATCTGTTCTTCGTTACGTATGTTGCTAATTGTACATGTTTGTGTATTTTAGTGTTACTGTTCTTTAGTGTTTGCCTTTAATTTACCGTACAAGAGTAGAGGTTTGTGCTTTCCTGTGTTATCATAAGTGAGTGTTGATTAATGAACAACTTCACGAACCACTTTCAAATTTAAAAATCCCCATACATTACCAACCTTACACTTGGAAGCCCCTCGACTTGTATCGATGTATTATTTTTGTTGAGAAATCTTCCTATACTCAGTCCAATAAACTCGTTTTCAGGTTTCGTGTATTAGTAATTGCAGTCTGTTAACATAAAGTTACGGAAAGCGCTTTTATGTTCGTATCTTAGCTCAGATTACAGAAGATATTGAGGTGCTCTCATTATATACATCTTATTTCTTTTTTTCGTTTTTTCTTTCGATCTACAACAACAAATTCAATCAAGTCTTATACAGGTAGTTAAGTAGCTCATCACGTACTGAGTTACTTCGTCTAGAGGTTTCTTGTTCAAAGTAAAATGGGAAGAATCACACGTGTAGGTTAGGCAAGGCCTTTGCGTACAATAATAACGTGTATTAGATTTGAAATTAGCTTGACGCGTGGTTTGTATTTTTAGAACTAGTACTTTTTAAAAAACCTTTTCATTATCTCAGTGTTAAAAGTGTAGTACAGAGATGTTTCAGTGTGTCATCTCTGCATACAGAGAACAACACTAAAGATGTGTCCAATTTACTTGAATTCTTTACTTATCAGGATGTTGTAATGCCCTTGAATTAACTGCAATATATCTGTAAACGCCGTAGTCTGATCTAAAATGTGTTGTGTATATATACAAGAAATATATAACCAGTTTCTTCCACGGTCAGTGATAGTAGTTTCTTTTATTACATTCATATCTTGCGGAATTAATTTTCACTCATTCCATACTGAACATTTTTAACTGTTCTTAGTTGGGTATAACCTATGATGTAACTCATCATATAACAATCTTAAGTTGTAAAGTACTATATCGTAGTTTTTTGTAGTCCCCGATGGTGAGTAGCATTGCATTGTAATACCTCCCAATGATAAAAGTTAGTATTTATGTTGTATAATATTTTCTGCAGTACCCCAGATAGTGAGAGCTCATATTTAAATTGTGTTATAGTATCCACAGTCATATGAGCTAATATTTGTGCAATACTGCATTATAGCATCCTGATAATGAGAGCTGATAAGATTTGAAATGTTGAGTCTTTGTTAAAAACATTTTAATTTCTGGGCTGCATTAAATATTTTATGATTTTTATCACAACCAACTGTAAAAATGTACATTTAGACTCTAAGTATCAACTTCAATATGTTTTGGCAGGTTTAAAGTGTCATTAGGATTATGTTGTGTATTATAAGTTAAATTTACAAGTAAACTTTTTTTCATCAAGTCCCTAAGAATTGCTTTTATTGAAATTAGTTACTTGGCCCTCAGATACTATATAAAACAAGAGAGAATCTCTCGATAGCTGCAGCATTTGAAATTCTTTTAGGCGGAATTTAATTAATTTAAATTAATTTAAAAGACCTTTTTCTCTTTTTTTAGTTATATTTTTTGTGCACCAGTAATACTCAGTGTGAGGCATGGGCATACCCAATTTGACTTTATCTTTGCCAGCTTACAGCCTCAAATTGAGATTCTTTAGGAAGAATTAGAGAAAATTAATCTATGAGACCTTGGGTGTAGTCAACTACATCATCAGAAAGGGTTTGGCTTCCTGAGTACAAAACTGTAATTAGATCTCAAATCAGTCAAGAAATAAAACTATGAATTAAAAGTTTGTACTTGAAAAAACAAACACACAGAAATTCAGAGCAGTTCTGTGAGCTGCTGCTAAAAGTGTGTTCAAATTCAAACCCTGCTTTTTGAGTTTGAACATAATGTGTTTTGCCAAAATATTTACAAATAGTAATAAAAATAAATATACAAATCAAAACTAAATTTTTACTCAGTAGAAATTATTATAACAATTATTATTATTTTTTAGCCATGACATAGTCTTAAAATTTTGCCTTCTTATCTGCATGGTTAAAATATTTATTTAACAATAATTTATCTAGTGAAATGTATATTATTATGTAAACAAGTAAATTATGTAAGTGATAACTGAATTTATTGAGAAACTTGAAAGGAAAACATGATTTTTTTAATAATGTTATAGGTATAAAGTCAACATGTAGCCATAATCACAATGTTTTAGTAAGTTTACATTTTTTATCCAATGCTTTTCTCATTTGTCTTCTTGTAAGACAATTGCAATATTCTAATAAAAATAATTTAATTATGTAATATTGTTGCAAGATAAAAATAAATAGCTACAACTGTTTATTTACTAACCTTCATAATATAATATTATCACTTAAGAATTTAAAACTGTGTTTCTTCTGCATGTTTATGCCCTTGTTCTTCTGCAGTTTGAAGTTAATTATAAACCCTGTGTTAAAATATTTTCTAACACTTATCAAAACATGTTTTTCTGTTACATACGTCATTTCCAAATAGTGTATGTAGACATTTTATACATTTTTCTAGTTTTGTGTAACTACTTGTTAATAGCTTGAAACATTTAATTCTGAGAAAATGTGGAAGAAAAATAACTTTTCTCTTTCTTCATAAAATATAGTATTAAAATGATAGAAATTTCAAAGGAAAATATTTTTAATTCTTTGGAATTATTATCAAAAGCAGTCAGTAAATCTTCATAGTTTGTAATATAATGACACTACCCAATATTTAGTTTATTATTTTCAAATGCTTTTCCTATAAACACGAAGTTTTAAGTCATTCATATCAGAAAATGTAAGAACTTTTGAATATTTTTTATAGTTGTATTCATTCTAGTGTTCTCAAAACATTTCCTTTTTTATGAAGTGATAATGATCTTGGTGATGTGTATATTTAAATCAGTATTTTAAAATTAATCAGATTCTCATATCCTTTTTGTTTAATATGGCCCACTAAATAAAACTGAAGTATATATTTATTGTCATCAGTTTTTAAATATTTTGAATAATTTAGTAATGATAAAAAAATAAAACAAACTGAAAGATTTTTCACCATTTTCCACACATTTTCAAGTAATGCCATGATTTCAACCCTGTTTTCTTTCATTGTTGCATCATTCACAGATGGAACAACCTGGTAGAAGCTTTTTGTGTTTTCTTAGTATATTTGTTGCATAGTTGAAACAATCCAATATATCCAGATAATAACGTACACAACAATTATTTCTTCATTTCACTAGACTGTTACAGTTATATCTGTTAAATTATAAACATGCAACGTTTAAGATAAAACAGAAGTGATTAATTTACTGTTGTAGCAATTGAAATATTGCTGTATTAAATGCCTATTAATATAAACTTAAGTTAGAGGTATTTTGGAAACGTTGGAACATAAAATGTTCGTAGCTAGCCCTAATAAACACTAAAAATATCACAAAATACGTAAAGAAGCTTTTAATTTTCTGTATTGAATTACACGAAACTATAAATGTAAATAACATTACTAGAGCTGGGATAGTTGATATTCAGGAATCAGGCAGAAAGAGAGACAAAATAAAAAATATATAAAAAAGCCCTTTTGAGCCTCGGTGGCATAGCGGTATCTGTGCGGTCGTAAAAGCCAAAATAATAATAATGCGTTAAATATACATATATAAAATCATAATAAATCCTAGTTTGAAATGCACGTGATCTTGTTGAAATTAACGTTTAGCTGCTCAAAGAAGCAAAAGGTACACTGTTAAATAAAACAACTTAAGCCTACAAAACATTCACCGACGGCAAATTATTCTCCTTGTTTAGGCCTATAATAACCAATATTATGATTTTTCAACTTAGCACGGATACTTTGAATAGTTTGTTGTAATTAAAACTACAACAAGAAATTAACTTTACATTGTTAGTTATGGAATGCGAAATTCGTGATAATTATCCATACCCAATGCAATTACTACTAAATAAGTAACAAAGATGAAAGCAGTAATATCGTTGGGTATGGATAATTATCACGAATTTCACATTCCATAATTAACAATGTAGTTAGTTAATTGTTGTAGTTTTAATTACAACCGCTAATCAAAGTATCCGTGCTTTCAGTACCATTTATCAGATATATACTGTGTCTGTTATAGTATTGGACAGTAATAAGTGTACGGGCGTACAACGCTAAACGCCATCCGCTAGTACAGCGGCAAGTCTATGGATTTAAAACGCTAAAATCAGGAGTTTGATTCCACTCGGTGGACTCGATAGATAACCCGATGTGGTTTTGCTATAAGAAAACACGTACATACAACGCAAAAATCCGTGGTTCTAGTCTTCGCAGTCGACATAGATAATTCAATGTTGCATTTCTCTAAAACAATTTACTTTGCATAAGTCAATATATAATATCGTTATGATTAATTCTTGGAAAGTGAAAGTTTATTTTCGAACAAGCTTTATTACTTTAACAAATAGACAATTAAAAATTTATATAAAGCTAAAAGAAGTGCATTTCTTAATGAAAACGGGCAGTAAAACTGTTTTATATTTACCTGAAAATACAACCATGAATTTAATTATCTATACGTGTGTGGAGATAAGTTAATTAAGCACCACTGGGAAAATGTTTGTATTTTTTCTTTAACTCATAATTTGTTTTACGTTGAGTGAATGAGAAATTTTGTTAGCAGTAAATAGTGTTATTAAAATAAAGAAGGTCGTAATTTTTCACGAATTCCCACTTAAAGAAATAAAAATGTTTTGTTGATACATGAATTTGAAGAACAATAAAGTACTGATTCATGAAGAATTCAATAGATTAATATTTCTTCGTACAATTTCTTACTGAAGATATCAGGTTACTTAATTGTAACTGAGAAACCACGTATCAACTCGTGCTAATCTTAGATGTTAACATTCATCACACGTTTGTATGAGAAATGTTGTGTGTGTTTAATTTCCAAATGCTACGTGCTTTACGTGTCTGTATGAGAAACAACTACAAATAACACTGGGGAACACACATTTTGTTGCATTTAAAAAAAGACCTTTCTATAGTCAATTTGAGTGTGTTGATTTCAAATCTGAAGTCGGTTTTTTGTCTGCAAGCTACAGATTTTATGCAATTTGACATTTTTATTTATTTTTTAATGTTTCGTTATTATAGGAAATTATAGGAATAGCTTATCAATTTGTTTGTGTATTTTATTCAGGTAGGAATTTGCGTTTGTAACTTTTGCGTTTGTACACTTCATCTGGACAACCTCGTTTAATGCTCCAGCAGTAGTCAGCCATCATACTTTTGTCCCAGCGCCCTTGGTAGCGTTCTTCCATGACCTTTAGGTCTTGGTGGAATCGTTCTCCTTGTTCGTCACTCACAGCCCCCAGGTTGTCAGGGAACTTATCAAGGTGGCTGTTCAAAAAATGGACGTGAAAATGCTTATACATGGTTTACGCAAGTTCACATTTGTACAATTTCATTAACCTCAAATTGCATACAAACTAGAGCTTGTAGAGAAAAACTAATTTCATATTTGAAATCAGCGCCTAAAACTCCTTCAGAATCAGTTAAAATATCCAATGCAACTCAAAGTTACTGAAAAAGTGTTCCCCAGTGTAATCAGTGTTTAGGTGTATCATGTACGTGTGTGTCCAGAATAAACGTACTTTTTGCAGTGTATTCTTGGGTGTGTTGGGCATATTTTTGAACAATTAATATCATCAAACTATATATACATATGTATGTATATATGAATAATATGTAAATAAAGTATGTATGTAAAGAGCAGGCTAGTTTACACCTTTGCATTCAAACGAACAGAAATAATTATGACTATTAACACGATGAAACATGACTTACTCATTGATCAAGAGAATTGTATCTAATCCAATGGGTCCCAAACTGTTTTTGCTCATGGCACACTAGGATTATCCCGCACCTCAAAAGATAACAGTTTTTATTATTAAAAATATGAAATACACTAATTTAAGGCTATTTTTACTTTACTTTGATGCGCTGTGTTAGGATAATAAGTACACACGTTGGCCTAAATAAACTTGGTTATTTTACACGATCACGAAAAAGCATACTGGATGCCATACATTTACAAAATTTCGCGGCACACCGTTTTGGAACCACTGATCTGATCAGTTTAAATCATACATGAGCCTTGTAGCTTTGGTAAGTAAACACAGTGTTTCTTGAAGTACGTACCAAAGGATGGAGGGGTGAAGGGTAAGTGGGTGGTGGTGTCTAACATGACAGTTTTTTGAATAAACATCGAAAATACAAACGGTATCTCCGTCGGAGTTTGTCTTGTGTATAAAAAGGTCACGTGGGATTCTGTGTATACGTATCAGAAAGAACGTGTTTATACATGTCTATAGGTGTTAATGTTAAGGTAAACCTTTACAGGAAAAGGTTTAAACCATGTCTGCTTTAGCACATTATAGCTTGACTGTTCCTATAGGCTTTTCAGCAGCTTTATTAACTCCTTCTTGAACTACAAAAGTAATGAAAAAAATTGAAGAATTAATGTGCAAAAATAAATTAAGTTCTAGATAAATGAAACAAGAGTAATCGATTAAAACCCGTTTTTTTTTTCTCTTGAAAAAACACATAAACATCCGTATTGATTCTCTGATATAAAATTAATCTCAAGCTATTTGGGGCGTTTTTATCTGTACCTGCCTATCATTCCGTTCTACTGTTTGTCTCTTAATTAGAGCATTAGTTTTCTAACTTTAGTTCTGATAGCTACTGATTACGAGGTCTTATAGCCGTCTTTCTTTGCCAGCATTTGGAATTTTTCACGTAGAGAAGGCACTGCATGGCCAAGTGGTTAGGGCTTTGACTCGTAACCTCAGGGTCACGGGTTCGAATCATTGTCGTTTCGAACATACTCGTACTTTCAACTGTGGGGCGTTGTAATGTTACAGTCAATCCAACTATTCGTTGGCAAAGGAATAACCCAACAGTTGGCGGTGGATGGTGATGACTAGCTGCCTTCCCTCTAGTCTTACACTGCTAAATTAGGGACGACTAGAGCAAATAGCCCTCTTGTAGCTTTGTGCAAAACAAACAAACACGTTTCAGAATGTTTTCAACGTAATTCGGGGATTAAGGTAAATTGTTTTAACTCGCTAAGAATGGAAGATGGTAGACTGACGCTTACTTACCCTTGTACGATTGTAATGTCAAAGGTTACTTCAGTGGTAGCTTGACATTTTCAGTTACGCATGATGTTTGATACATCCTCAGGCTAAACCATCCTGTAATAGACTTATGAAATGTTTTCACTTTAATTTTCAAAGATATACTTCTCTAAAGAAAATGGGAAAATGAAAAAAAAAGGGAAAACAAGCAATTTTTATTCGTCAAATGCTGTTATAATAGTAAAATATACAGATGGAACTGAATAGTGAACATGCCTCGCATTTTTATACAGGACAGAAATAACACAAATAAATTAGGCTGGAAATTGTTTTTTTATTTTTATGAGTTCACCACCCATTCTGTTAATTAGAAAAATCTCACACTGGAGCTATATTTTCAGGGGCCGTTGCACACACGTATATGTTTCCTCCCAACTTACACCAACATCTTAAAATGTTCACGACAAAATATGGATCAATACAATAAAGATGATTCTCAATTAGGCATCAGTAACCTAAATGTAAGGAACGTCATGTGTATGGATTTACGGGTTTGAGGTTCACAGTCATCATGGTTAATGTCTGTAGGATTTGTTTGTTTGTTTTGAATTTCGCGCAAAGCTACACGAGGGCTATCTGCGCTAGCCGACCCTAATTTAGCAGTGTAAGACTAGGGGTAAAGCAACTAGTCATCACCACCCACCGCCAAATCGGGCTACTCTTTTACCAACGAATAGTGGGACTGGCCGTCACATTATAACGCCATCACGGTTGAAAGGGCAAGCACGTTTAGTGTGACGGTGATACGAACCCGCGACCTTCACATAACGAGTCGAGCGTCTTAACCGCCTGACCACACCGAGCAAGAACAATGCTACACAAAGGGCTATCTGTGCTCTGTCCACCATGGGTATCGAAACTCGGTTTCTAGCGGTATGAGCCTACAGAAATACCGATGTGGTGAATTTAGATGTATGTTTACACTAAACATGCACATCTGTAAGAGAAAGGGGGCTTGAGGATCTCTGGTTTAAAGGTGAATGGAAGAAAGTTCTCTTCATCCTCGCTGTAGAAAATTACTCTTTAGAGAAGCAAAGAGAAGTGTATCACATTACAGCGTTCTTTCGTGATCTACATAAAATGAAATGTTTGGTAAACTAAACGTATGAGGAATTTGTTCAAATATTACTTTCAATAGTTAAAAACTACGGCGAAACTACTTGTGTAGTACTGTCTGTTGTTGCGTTGCATTCTTTAACTATTATGCTTTTTGTGTGATATTCTGTTTGCCAAAATTTGAATGAACGTGGGTTGAGCGTGGCCTAGTGGTTAGCGTGCCTGATTGTGAATCTCAGGGTTGCTGGTTTTGTATCTTACTGTCGTAAAAAAGCTTTGCACTTTGGAGCTATAGGAGCGTTATAAGAGTGACAGTAAAAATATTGTTCGATTAAAGTAGCTGAAGATCAGTCTGTAGTGCTGCTGATTAAAAGACTTCGATTTAGTCTACCAGTTCGAAATTGAGAGTGACTAGAGTGTGTATATATATACTCTTCAAAAAAAGAAACGCAAAAGGGATATTTTGTTATTTTAAAGAGAAATATATGTAATAACGTTACAAGCTCAGAGTATGTGACGTTACACGTGTTAAGGCACTGATTGTCAGACCAAAATGACAATAAAAGTTGTGCACTTTGAAAACGGAGGAAAACATCGGATTTTTCGCCAAAACGCATGCGTGTCCAATAAATGTGTTTGAGAGATCTGCATGTTCTGCAAGTGCAACATATGCAAAATCCCTATAAAAGTGACGGGTTCTCGGTTTCCATAGCTCAGTGTTAAGCCACCGACACGCAATACAGTTACGCCAAGACTGACTGAAGCACAACGCAACAACGCCATTGGTTGCTTGGAAGCAGGCGAATCTCGATCAGATGTTGCCATAGTTGTGAATGTTCACCCAAGCACCAACACAAAGCTATGAAATTGTCACCAACAACATGGATCAACTCGTGACCGTCCACGATCTGGCAGACCTCGTGTGACCACGCCCGCACAAGATCGCAACATCCGGTTACGTGACCTTCGGGATAGGACCACCACTGCGACGTCTACTGCCTCAACCATACCAGGGTTGCGTAGGATTTCCGATCAGACCGTACGCAACCGTCGACGAGATTCTTAGGCCCCATGTGCAACCCATCATGGTGTGAACGTCAACGACGTTTTTCAACATGACAACGCCCGTCGTCACACAGCCCGACTCACCACTGTCTTCTTGAGACACCACAACATCAACGTTCTTCCTGGCCCTCCAGATCACCAGATTTAAATCCCATCGAACATCTTTGGGACGAGTTGGACCGACGTCTGCGACGGCGACAACCTCAACCGAAGACTCTACCTCAGCTTGCAGCAGCTTTGCAGGCTGAGTGGACAGCCATTCCACAGGATGTGATTCGTCATCTCATCGCTTCCATGGGCAGGAGATGCCAAGCAGTTGTTGATGCTCACGGGGGGGCATACTCGTTATTAACGTTGAGTGACGTTAAACTTCACCTAGTGAGCGTGGACTTCGCCTTTGCAGACTTTGGATGTTCAGCAGTGAATGTGCAAAGTTTCACACATGTCATACAGAACTACCCGGAATAAACTTGTTAACAATTTGTCTCACATTTTGCCTTTTGCGTTTTTTTTTTTGAAGAGTATATATATATCTTTTGTAGTTCCGCGCAGATTTTCGAAACAAATCAAAACAGTCGGTATTAGTGTCGCGCGACCAAAACAACAAATACCTGCAGGGCAACATTAGTTGTTTGCCCTGTACACAACTAATAGTAATTTTCAACTTTCTGTAGCTTGTACTGTGGTAATCAAAACTATCGCATATTAGCAACGGATATGCCGCACTGGGCCTTACTTCACCTAACAAATTTCAAGGCAATTCATTGGTTAGAACACGAGTTATAAAATATTTGAATTTGTTTGAATTTTTCCTGTATTTTTCTTCGCACCGATAATTAAGGAAATTTTATTTGACATAAAAACATACTTTTGTTGGTTTTGTTTTCACTAATAGAACTTTACAACTTAAATTAGGTGTTAAATATGATCTCAATATAATCCATATGTGCGAAGTTATTCAACAAAAACTGCTCAGTTATGACCAAAATATATGTGCACGCGTACACTCAATCCTTTTTCGGGCGGTACCTTTTTCACATCTTAGGTGTTTTTGAATAGATTAATGTAACAGGCTAGTTATAATAACGAACGCTGTAGAATTAGTTTATATTTTAAGGTATAATATTGTAATACGTTTTGAACGTTAATGGTGGAACATAATTTGAGGATTTAGAGTGCAACGTTTTGTTTATATTAAGGGAGGGAATCTTGGTCGAAACTTTATACTTTTTGTTTTTTAAAATATCTATGATAAATAGAAAAAGTTGGTATAATTGTGATTGTCTTATATGAATCCTAGATGTTTATAATTAAAGCATATGACCCTGACCTATATTTAGTGTACCACAAGATCAACGTCAAAATACAACTTTTGATAAAATACCCTTTAGTGAATTTTGAACATCAAACTGTCTGAGAGGTGACAGCCATTAAACTACAACTTCTGGCGTTAGTTCTACAAAGAGGGTATATTAGAATGTAGTCACGTAATTTGGAAATAACAGTCAGTGTAGGTTCTAAGGAATCCATAGTAAACGATTAACTGTAAACATATTATAGTCAGCAGCTGACAGGCAACATCAAAGCAATTTTTTGAGCCTTCAGATTGATTTATGGTTAAAGTTAATAGTTATCTGTACCTGATTGTATTGAGTGTGTGTGTGTACAGATGTGTCTGTGTGTGTGAAAACTGTTCCCTCTTCAATGAATGGACTGACGTTTCTCTGTGAGTAACCTCTCATCAGTGAACCACAAATTATGTTTTAGGTGGTAAACTAAAGTGACTTAGTATCATTGTATATGATAGACCTGTTGCAGTAGTTGAGAGAGAGGAGAGATAACAAGACTTAACTAATGAGGTTACGGCCTGCCATAGCCTGATGAATACGGCGTCTCACCAGCAATTTAAGGCATATGAGTTCGAATCCCCGTCGCCGAACATGCTAGCCCGAAAGGGAATGGGATCGTTGTTATGTGACGGTCGAAACCATTTTTGTTGATAAAAGATTAGCTCAAGAGATGATGGTGGATATTTTTGAATAGTTGCTTCCCTCTAGTCTTTCACTGCTAAATTAGGGATGAGTACCTGGAGAGAAGGTAGACACCACCTGATACATCTTCTCAAGAATCACCCATGATGTATCAACATCTAAGGTGCCTCAGGAATCAAATAGAAAAAAAAAAGATCACTCATGGAAAATTAACCGGGTTTTTTAAATATTTGTTTTGAGATTACGTCAAGTCTTGATATACAGAAAGAAACGTAAAATAGTAGAGGTTATAAAAATAATTGCATTCTGTTTTTCTTATTTTATATACATACCATTTTTAAGCTTTTAGTCTGAACAAGGGTTGGCTAGTTGATATTTATTTAAGTGTCCATCATTACAATATATTTCCATTTGTTATCAAAACAAATAAATGACAACACCGGTACTAGTGGTTGGTGAGTCAACTTGTTTGCTGTTAAGCACAAAGCCTCATAATGGACAACTATGTGTGATGTGTCCACAGATATCCAAACCAGATCCTTAGTGTTGAGTCAATGGCAAGAAGGGCAGAATTCATCACAGAGTCTACCTAATCTAGAAAGTTTTTTTTTTTTTTAAATTATGTAATTGTAATTGCATCTCGAGGGCTATCTGCGCTAGTCGTCCCCAATTTAGCAGTGTAAGACTAGAGGGAAGGCAACTGGTCATCACCACCCACCGCCAACTCTTGGGCTACTCTTTTACCAACGAATAGAGGGATTGACCATCACATTATAACGTCCCACGGCTGAAAGAGCGAGCATGTTTGGTGTGACGGGGATTCGAACCCGTGACCCTCGGATTGCGAGTCGAGTGCCTTAACCACTTGGTCATGCCGGGCCTAAGTAACAAAGTCTTTCTGTTGTAGTGAACAAATGTTTTCAGTCGATGTGTCATTTTACTATTCAATAACACGGAAGCGGTTTCACAGTTTTAATTTTATCTTGTGGATTGAACCATATAGAGTTTTACTTCCAGTATGGACACTTCTTCAATTTCTTGTACAAAGTATCTCCACAGCTTTCCGAGTCCAGTTTTATTAAAGTATCTCTCTTAGGTTTTTCAAGAAAAAAAAAAGTATTTTTTAGCAACTGTAAAGGTCTTTCTGAAAGTACCAATGCTATGGAATGATTATTTTATATAAAATCTTTACAACCAGCTTGTAATTACAACAGAATATTAATAATGACTTCCGTGGAGATTTATATGTATATTTATGGCAATATAAATAAAATAATGTTCAGGATATAGAAGACTCTTTATTATTTTTCCATGAAAACAAAAGATGTTTTTCTTCGCATTAATCTCCCTTCTCATCCTTTCTTCACTACTGTTCATCATCCTGTATGTTGTATGGGTATTCTTTCTAAGACATTCAGTTAACAAGATTCAGTACAAGATAAATTATTGATGTTACAGTGCGAACTAAATTCCACACAGGTAAAGAGCTTAATAAACAATGGCATCTGAATCCCACTGTCATCATGCTGCCTTACTTTGTAGCTAAGCTGCTACGAAGATATTGGAAGCCTTCTTCCTGAATCCTAGAGATTTGGACAGTGTGATGTTGGTAACCAGATGCATTTTTAAACATTTGATCCGACTGGCGGAGTATGCATTTCCTTGCACGCTGAATCTTTTCATGCTCCAGTTATTTGGTCTGTGATATTTAGCAATATATAGAACATATAGAAGGTTTTGTTTGTTTGTTTTTTACCAAAAAACTGCTCTATTGGAAAAAATCTGAATGTTGCAACCTGAAAATAGTTCACCTTGCTTTCTCTGAGCAGCAACTAAAGACTTTCCAATTAATTTCTCAGTTGTCTTCCTAATGGATTATTTTGATCGTTTCAGGAACCTGATACATTTTTCACAGTTTGTTGTGCTCCTTCTCGTTGTAACTGTTTCTACACTAACCTATTTCATTCTTCTGAACATATGTGTATATATAAATAATTGTCGTGTACTTCCAAGATTGCGTTTATTGTAAAAAATGAAATGAAAAGTCATTTGTACCTATTTTCTTGTTTTCTCTGTTTTCAAAGTTTTATATGTCTTGTTTTATACATGGAAAGTCTTGGCACTACCTTATTCTGGAATAAGAAGGAATGTGTGTGAATTTGGGCTGAAAATAAAACAAAGATCTTTGCTGATAGAATTATAACCTCCCAAATAACGAAAGAAGCTATATAAATGTCATTTCATTCTTCCTACAAATAATACATTTGACAATCTGAATTCAAGAAAAACGTTTTTGTAATTTGAAAAAACAACAGCTAAACAGTTACCCCAGTTTTGTATATAATAGCTCTAAAGTCTTTAGCATATTTTCAGAACCGTTATATTTTGCTTTCGAAGCTCAAATAAACTCTATGCCATTGTTCATTTTTACATCTGGGGATCCTCCTTCTCTGTTTACTAGTATTTTTTATATCGTGTGAAATAATAAACAGTAATAACCAATACATTTAATGTGAAAATTTGCAATTTCAGGTAAAATAAAGACTTAGTACTAGTTACATTTCAAGGATACAATAATAAAAAAGCATATGTATTAATAATCGAATATTTATTCTTTCTATGAAATATATTTTAAAAACACTGTGTGTAAGTATAAGCTCTCCAAAGGGTGCTTCTGTACCGTGGGTTGATATTTCCATGGTAATGTAGGGAACACTATACACATTCATGTCAAAAACGGACATTTTGGACACCGAACTAAAACGTAACGGTGAGATATAGATTAAATCTATTTGGTAAAACACTGAGGGATCTTCTAAACCTTCTTAAAACTTATAGCTCAGGGAAAACACATTTTTCAGCAATCTAAAGTCAAAAGATGATGAAACAGCTCAAACATGACTTTTTTATATCTCTGATAATGTGTAATGATCGTATTAACACCACACTGATATCTCCACACCTGATATTTTAAAATATGAAGTTAATGAAAAATGGCTTGTAGTTTTTTATTTTACCACATTGTCAGCGAGCTACATACACTAGAAGGATGAAGGACATAATCTCTTTCAAAAAATACAAGGAAACATTATGTCATCCAGATGTTATGTTCGTTTGTAGTTAAGCGAAAATTTACACAATGAGCTATCTGTATTGTGCCTACCACGGGTATTGAACCCTTGTTTCCAGCATTATAAGTCTGAACACATACTGCTGTTCCAACAGGGGCGAGGCTGTAGTTCATCACTAGATTTTCTAGGTTTTATTATTGTTGTAAAAAGAAGTACATTAGTTTCGTTACTGACACAGCACCTGGAATTATATTAATTTTTTAATGCAGCCGCTATTGTTTCTGCCTATTTACTATACGACAACTTTTCACTAGAAAAATATAATTTTTAAACAGTCATTTATTCGAACGTTCGAATTTAATAGTACTAATGTTCAAACAAGAGGGGAATCCTCGATAGCCGCGTCATTTGAAATTATTTTGGAAATAATTAGAGTAAGTTAATATCTGAGGCCTTTTATTTTCATTTGAAATTATTTTTGTGCGCTAGCAATAACCAAGCGAATGGCGCGCGTATACCCGATTTTATTTTATTACTCTTAAGAATCTCCACCAGCTTAACCTCAAAATGAAATTAGGTAGAATAACTTAATCTATGAGTCCTTGCATGTCGTCAAATACATCAGTGGAAAGGGTGTGAGCTCCTGTGACCAAAATTGTAAATGCATCTCAAATCTGTCAAAAAATAAGTAAACTATGAGCTAAAAATAGTATTTGATAAAAAAAACATTCTGTCAGCCGTTGTGTACTGCAGCTAAAAATGCATAAGATGTACATTAATATTAAAATAAATATTTCAGTCGTATATATAAAAAATATTTATTTGACGATTTTTAAATGGTTTAAGCTCAGAATTAGACTCCTGAAGAAAATGTTGAGGGTAATTTGAAGACGAAATTAAATACCAAAATTCCTTTCAAAGCTTCTATTCAAGACAAACAACAGTGCAGATGAAAAACGGCGTTTCCCCGAAAGTAGGGAAGACCGTGGATAACACTGGTTAATTTTTAGTGTAAAATTGTGAGTACACATCTAAACAGTATTAGTTAAAACAAGAATTTTGTATGACATTGAAATTAATTAATTTTGAAGCATTTACGTTCTAATAGTTTCATGTATAAGGTTCGTAATATAGTATACAAGTTGAAATACCCGTCAACTGGCAGGAAATGTTGATAGTTAATTAAAACAATGTAAGTCTAACAGCAACAATGTATTTCAAAGAAATAACATAAGTCTATCTTAAAATTTTAGAATCACAGCAAAGTTTCTTCATAAACAGAATTTGCAGCTTGCTTGCCACAAAATGGCGCTTACAACGTTAGAAACCTGGTTTCGATAACAGTGGTGGGCAGAGCATAGATAGCCCTTTATGTAGCTTTGTACTTAGCTTCAAGTAAACAAAAAGCTTTTCATCTACCAACAAATACATACATTTTTTTCATTCCCTACATCTTGTTGACCTTCGGTTTGGTTTGTTTTGAATTTCGCTCAAAGCTACACAAGGATTATCTCCGCTAGCCGTCCGTAATTTAGCAGTGTAAGACTAGAGGGAAGGCAGCTAGTCATCACCACCCACCGCCAACTCTTGGGCTACTCTTTTTACCACCGAATAATGGGTTTAACCGTCACATTATAACGCCCTCACGCCTGAAAGGGCGAGCATGTTTGGTGCGACGGGGATTCGAACTAGCGACCCTCAGAATACGACTCGAACGCCTTAATCCACCAGGCCATATCGGGCCTTGACCTTCGGAAACGCATGATTGTTGAAGAAACAATCCAGCAACTTTCATACGTTGACCGGCTCGATATGGCCAAGCGTGTTAAGGCGTGCGACTCGTAATCTGAGGGTCGTTCGATGTCACGCCAAACATCTCGCCAAACGTCGTGCGCGTTAATTATGTGACGGATTCGTAGCAGAAGACAAGAGTATATATTAACTTCTTCGCTCACTACTATTAAGGACAGCTGCAGCAGATAACCTTCCCTCGAGTAGCTTTGTGCGAAATTCAAAACATGCAAACAAACAATCATACGTTGACCTTGAATCCATTTTGAGGAGACATTGGTAATCGCATCTTATTTGGTTCATAGACTGCAGCTCCTACCATTAGTATTAATTAATTCAACAACATTGTTGCAATAAACCAGTGAACCTTTTTTCAAAAAGTATGGTATAAATTTTTCTAACAATTTCTGTAACATTAAAATGATGTCACTGGAGAAAATAAGTTCTTAGCCTGGGTTTGTGTCCTAAAATTTCTGAAGAATGCTTTAGAAGACCCAAACCTCTCACCAAATCCAGAAATGGCACGTCATGCGACATGTTAACCGCTTATATAATTGCAGTGTGTTTCCTGTGGGTTCTAGAACAATCGAGAAAACTCTCATGTCGCGATTTGTTTAAAGAAATCTATAGCCAGCGGTTGTCGACAGTTTAAGCAGAACAAAATGTGAGTCGGTTTCAATGAAAACGATTCACTTGTGTAAAATACATATTACATGTTTTGAGAAGTCTGTACGTGATGGAGAAGAATGGATATAATTTTGGGATTTAGCGTGCAGGAATTACTGTAGAGCATGGAAAAATTAAGACAGTAAAACCATCGTAGGCCTGTGTAATTAGTAATTATATTTTATATAATCTGAAGGGACATAAATTTGTTTCAAGCATCAAAATAAATATTTCTTTATTAATCCTCTCCACCAAAAGCTTAATTGTAATACTAGAAACTGGATTTTGATACCCGGTTGTTATTTTATATATATAGCTACCAGGCTTTGTGCTTGCCCAGAGGTAAATCAATTAATTTAGAATAGAAACGAAGTTATATATTCAACTGTATCTTTCGTGCATTGTTTATTTCATTGTGTGTGTGTAAGGAAACATGGAAAAAGTACTTTAAAGATGTAACGTGTTTTATAAAGAGCTCCGAATGTATTGGTCAGAATTTTTCTTAATCCATGTAAATGTCCAGTAGTCACCCTTTTCAAAAGTAATCTTTTTTTTTTCTTTTTTTTTTAAGTCTATGAGAAAAGTTTTCTCCCGCGTGCTTTCGATGCCACAACTTTTTATGTGTTTCAATCTCCATATCATATCTAGTATTGTTGAGAGAAGACATTTAGTTGAACTTGTGTTGTATACAAATAACATGCAAAACATGCAGCTTAGGACAAAAGTTTATATATCTGCATTAGAAAATCCGGAGAAAAATTGGCCGCTTCAATTTCGTCATGTTATTCACGTGCTACGAGAAAGAACGATACTTTAAAATGGTATAACGTTCTTTATTCCAAAGCTGGTATACACTGTGGGTTTGTTTGTACATAATTCATACACTGCACTCGAAAAGGTCGGTGTTGCTTGTATGGTTCGAGAAGCAGAGTTGGAAGCTTAGTAGTTTATATATGTGTAGCTGAAAATATACGCGCATTTGAAACAGAACAATAGTTTGTAGCCAAGATAAAAGAAGAAAAGAAAGAAACAGAGAAACAAAACTGCTGTAGCCTTTCTATTTACATAGGTTGCTCATTATGCTTGAAATATACGTTTGTTATTCTTCTCAAGAATTAAAAATGAGAAATGTTTTGCTCTATCCAGAACCTTGCGCATTTCTAGAACAAATCTGTAAAGTTTTATTCACCAGCTTTGTGTGCTTTTGACGACAAAACGATGTCAATTTTTGATTAATTTTACATTTTTCAGTTTTTGTTTAACAAATAAAAAGTGGTGTAACTATTCATTATCTTATTAGTATGAATGTAAAGAGTGGTGCTCATTGTGCACACTTTTGCAAAGTTTAATTGTCAAAAACGTAAAATCTAGTTTAAAATAGTTTTAGAATAACCAGTGTTTCACCATTGTTCGCCGCTAACGGAAGAAACGCCAAGTGCGGTTGCCATTAAGGAGCGCTCGATTGCGCGCTTACAACGCGAGCTGCTACAGACAAAGGCTAGCTATAGCTAATGTTTATTTCTTGTAAATTGTACGACGTACTAATCCTAGCGGTATAAGGCAGTAATCTACTTCTACTTAACTAAGTTGTAAGTGAATACGTATTCTTGAAAGCCAGCAACAAGTATAAAAATAGATTAATTAAAAAATGAAAAAAATACTCTCCTCCTATCATTTGGCCATTCACGTTCACACCGTTCATTTCGCATAGTTCAGCTCAAAAAGAGAGGTCATTCACTGTTACTGCTGCTTCCCGACTCTGATGTTGTCATTTTCAAAAATAACACATCTTGCAACCGCATGTAATCCGCTTCATAACGTGTGTAATTTTAACAGTATTCTGATCTGTGTATTATATCTCTGTTTGAGTTGCTTCCCTTTAAAGTTCGAGTTAAACGTTAATGAGTATAGTCTATGTGGCTAGGGTTAATGTAACACGTGAAAGTAGGAGCTAAGTTGAATATACGTTCCGTTGTATGCATGACACATAAATGAAGTGATGCAATGCTAATAATATTAAATTGCTTTAGGTTGTTGTGCTCATACCTGTTTGAGCTAAAACATTGTTGTGGATATTGTTGTGTTCTGTATTGTTCATGCTTTTTTTTTGGATGGTCTTGGTTTCATACAGGTTAGCGTTATAGTTGTTGGCTTCGTGATTACTATTTTATTTAGCGTATGATATGGTATACTCAGTACATATTAATACAAGCAAGTATAACAAAAGTAAGGATCTATATTATATACTCTTCAAAAAAGAAACGCAAAAGGGATATTTTGTTATTTTAAAGAGAAATATATGTAATAACGTTACAAGCTCAGAGTATGTGACGTTACACGTGTTAAGGCACTGATTGTCAGACCAAAATGACAATAAAAGTTGTGCACTTTGAAAACGGAGGAAAACATCGGATTTTTCGCCAAAACGCATGCGTGTCCAATAATTGTGTTTGAGAGATCTGCATGTTCTGCAAGTGCAACATGTGCAAAATCCTATAAAGTGACGGGTTCTCGGTTTCCATAGCTCAGTGTTAAGCCACCGACACGCAATACAGTTACGCCAAGACTGACTGAAGCACAACGCAACAACGCCTTTGGTTGCTTGGAAGCAGGCGAATCTCGATCAGATGTTGCCATAGTTGTGAATGTTCACCCAAGCATCAACACAAAGCTATGAAATTGTCACCAACAACATGGATCAACTCGTGACCGTCCACGATCTGGCAGACCTCGTGTGACCACGCCCGCACAAGATCGCAACATCCGGTTACGTGACCTTCGGGATAGGACCACCACTGCGACGTCTACTGCCTCAACCATACCAGGGTTGCGTAGGATTTCCGATCAGACCGTACGCAACCGTCGACGAGATTCTTAGGCCCCATGTGCAGCCCATCATGGTGAACGTCAGCGACGTTTTCAACATGACAACGCCCGTCCTCACACAGCCCGACTCACCACTGTCTTCTTGAGACACCACAACATCAACGTTCTTCCCTGGCCCTCCAGATCACCAGATTTAAATCCCATCGAACATCTTTAGGACGAGTTGGACCGACGTCTGCGACGGCGACAACCTCAACCGAAGACTCTACCTCAGCTTGCAGCAGCTTTGCAGGCTGAGTGGACAGCCATTCCACAGGATGTGATTCGTCATCTCATCGCTTCCATGGGCAGGAGATGCCAAGCAGTTATTGATGCTCACGGGGGGGGCATACTCGTTATTAACGTTGAGTGACGTTAAACTTCAACTAGTGAGCGTGGACTTCGCCTTTGCAGACTTTGGATGTTCAGCAGTGAATGTGCAAAGTTTCACACATGTCATACAGAACTACCCGGAATAAACTTATTAACAATTTGTCTCACGTACAATAACTGAGTTGCTAAAAAAATTAAAATATATTATACCTACGTTTGCAAATCACTGTAATTATTTTAGTGTGAGCCAAAGTAAGGATATAAAACTGTTTCACTTGTTTTTTACTTTAAATTGAAATACTCGTCAAATGACGGGAAATGCTTAAACGTAATTAAAACAACGTAAGTCTAACAGCAATAATATATTTCAAAGTAATCACACTTGAACATAGACGTTATCTCAACATTTTAAAATATTAACAAAGTTTCTTCATGAACACCATTTGCAGTTTGTCTTCTACCAACATCTACACTTTATTGACCATGAGAGAAACGTTGTTTGAGAAACAATCCAACAACATTCTTGCTTTGACCTTAAAGCTCTTTTGAATATTCAACATTGTCTAAAGCGTCAATCTGATAAGAATGTTCAAACTTGATTCAGTTAGTTAATAATGTATCGTGATCAATGTCAGTTGGTTTAGTAATTAACCAACGAGTTTTACAAAATTTATTGTTTTAAGTTCAATTTTGACCCACTTAGAACATTCACCATAATCCATATTGCTTACATACACATTTCGGTTTAGACTAGCCCGAATATACATTTATGCGCCAGCAATACCAAGCATCGGACGTCCCGATCCGATTTTTATTAATTACAAGAATCTTTACCTACCTACCCTCAAATTTAGTTATATGACCAAAGTAGGGCATAGTCCATTTTATATTATTAACTACAGAATCACTTTCTAGTGGAGATCATGTTGGAACAAAATGGCGGCCATAGAAATCGCCTGCTTAAAATTAACCTTTTAAATGTCTGAATATTAACAATGACTATTTCACAGTATTGGCTGAACAAAACCAAATTTTATTCTACTTATAAAGTTGCATAAATTACTATATATTTGGTTGTGGATTTAATCAAAATTTCGTTGTTTCAATATTTCGTTTAAGTTAGTCTCTCAGACATACGTACAGAAAGAAAATGATGAACCTTATCGCTCAAACTCTTTTACAGAACTCTTCCGTCAGGGATCCTAATGACTCTTTACTTGTACTGAAAAGCATACTATTGTGTGAATATGTATATCTATATATATAAAACAAACTTTGTTCTACTTTCAACATATAATTAGATTTAACACGTAATGATATACAGAAACTGGTAAGGGAAACTGGGGTTGAAGTAAGCACCTCTGCAGTTACGAACATGTTACGCTCTTCTGGGTTCAAAGCATGCCGTCCTCGTAGAACTCCATATTTAAAGCCTGTTCATTTAGAAGCACGATTGAGGTATGCAAGAAAGCACGTAGATAAACCCTTTACCTATCGGAAGAGTATTCTTTGGTTAGACGAGACTAAAATCGAGCTTTTCGGCCACAATGATGTTCGCTATATTTTCCGTAAGAAGGGAAACTAAATCTTCTAAAGAACACCGTCCCTACAGTTAAACACGGAGGTGGTTCGATCATGCTATGGGGTTCCTTCAGCTCTTCTGGTATAGGCAGACTTTACCACGTCAACGAAATCATGAAAAAAAGAAGAGTACGTTGATATATTAGGCACTTATATCAAGCATGATGCTCGGAACTTACGGCTTGGGCGTTGTTGGATCTTTAAGCACGACAATGACCCTAGCACACATCGAAATATGTGTAATCCTGGTTGCAGAGAAATCATATAAACGTTCTGGAGTGGCCATCGCAGTCATCCGACCTCAACCCAAATGAAAACGTTTGGCATGAGTTGAAGACCAGGGTTCATCAGCGTCATCCGAAAAACTTGCAGGAGTTGGAGGCCTTCTGTAAAGAAGAATGGAAGAAAATACCAGTCGAGTATTGTCAAACGATCATGGAGGGCTATGAAAAGAGATTGTGCCAAGTAATTCACCTGAAAGGCTACACAACTGACCATTAAAGTAGATGCACGAACACTTTCTGCCCCTCCTATGTTTGGTTATTTGTTTATAAACAGTTTATTTGTCGTTCAATTTACATATAAATTTGTGTAGATGTGTGTTAGTATAATATTTATAATATATTATACGTCTATTAGCCTAATCTTGATACTTTTTAAGTTATGAGCAAAAAACCATTCGGGACGCAGGGGTACGAACACTTTCTGTCGTAACTGTATATACGTAACTCAGCTGGCTGAAGTAATATAAAAAGATTTAATGCTGTAAAATACACTGAATTACAATACTCAGTTATTTAAAAAAAAAAATTATACTTTGTTCCAGAGTGACATAATCACGGTGTTTTGTCAAAATCGGGATGATTAAAAAAAAGAAATTAAGGAACTTTATGAAATTTTGATTTTTTTCTGTTTCAATACATTTTGTAACGTTAAAACTTTCTATGTAGCCATAACCAGCTATTTGTGTTTGTAAGATTTAAATTGTTTATATGCTAATATCATTTTCAAAAGAAGAAAGAACTCGTTAATATTGCAGAAGGAAGAGTTCTCTGAAAACATTAGAGCGATAAGGTTCGTCATTTTTTTTCTTTACGCTTGTCTGGTGATGTTACGCACCTGTTTATTTATATGAAAACTCGTTAAAACACTTTACTTTTTATTGACTCCATAAACACGTAAATCGCGATTTGGCGACTTTATAAGTACGGTAAGCCTTAGTTTAGTTCCGCCAATATTGCAGAAACAAACATTGTTACTATTCAGACATTTTAAAGGTAGTTTTAAATACGCGATGTTTGTGACCGCCGTTTTGTTTCACCACGATCCTTGCTGCTGAGTACTGCTGTACTTTAATATTAGTTTAAAGAGTTCCATTTCCGTCTTGTGGATAGGCTTGTATTCGGCCGCTGCTTGTTTTGCTTTCTCTTTCCTTGTGTTGTAAAACCTTTCCTAGCTTACTTTAGATATACAGCTATTGTTCATGTGAAACATTCACTTCTTACTAGGTTCAATGTATGACGTTAAACCGAGTAACCTTACGCATAATAATAACGCAGATTTATATATATTTATATATAAAAAGAAACATCCCCCATCTTATTCAAACGCTTGTTTGTGTCTAATAACCTCTACCATTATTGGCTGTTACTCTTAGGAAAGAATAAAAGTAATTATTAAAGAGAATAATTAATCGATTCCGAAAACTTGCAGCTGGCACTAAAACTGTTTTGGTCATAGTCTAATTTATCTGTAATAGTGAATATATGTTGTTTTACAAAATAACAGTAAACGTTGTTCTTGAAACTTCCTGTACCTTACTGGACCATGAATTAAATATGTTGATTATCTGTTTTATTCAGCAATAGCTTTATTTTTTACGAAACAAAATATTTAGTAATATACATCATGGTTGTGTTATTTAAAATTTTGAATAGTTTGGGTCAAACTTCATAGGTTTGCTACGACCAAAGTAGTCCAGTCTTACGTTACTCTGTTGTCCGACTATCAAAAGAACACGCCGCACACGAATCATTGCATAGTTAAGATGTTACACAGGATTGCATGGGATCGCAGAATGTACGGATTATTATTTCAGGCTTCGGCGTTCCGGATCTTCCAGAATATTCTGCACGATCCTCAGAGACACGAGGCAAGTTCAGTTAAGGTAATGTTTTGGATTCATTTTATACCTAATTAGACTCGGGAAGGTTTAAGCCTTAACTAAGAAACAGTAACAAGAGCTTCTTAATAGTATAGGTATGATAGATTTATTTAGTTGTCAATTCCATGTTTGTTTTCTTATACGGAACCATTTTCTTCCTTAGACTGTACTGTGCTATTTTCTCCTGTGTCATAAAAAAAAGGTAGCTACGTTGCGTAATAAGATTAAAATACACACACAAAAAAGTTAAAATCGCTTGAAGTAAAAGAGAAACATGTCGCCATTTTGGCCTAACGAATTTTATCAGAAAATTTTCAGCTTCCTCTCATCGAGGCACGGCACATAGCCAGGTGGTTAAGGCAATCGACTCGTAATCCCAGTGTCGCGGGTTCGAATCCCCGTCACACCAAACATGCTCGCCTTTTCAGCCGTTGAGGTGATATAATGTGACGGTGAATCTCACTATTCGTTGGTAAAGAGTAGCCCAAGAGTTGTCGGTGGGTGGTGATGACTAGCTGCCTTCCCTTTAGTCTTGCTCTGCAAAATTAGGGAGGGCTAGCGCAGATAGTCCTCGTGTAGCTTTGCGCGAAATTCAAAAAACAAACAAACAAACACCATTTAATGATAATTAAAAAATCACCTGTTTTTAGCTTAATTTCACTTCAGGGTACAGCAGTCCAACATATTTACGAGTGTTTCTTTAGTTCTTGTATCGGGCATGCCAAGATTGTGAATGTGAGGGTGCACGGTTCACGAATAATTTCCGCAAAAATGTGCTCTTTACTTTGGGTCCCCCTCAATAGTTCAGCGATAAGCCTATGGACTTAACACGCTAAAATCCGCGGTTCGATTATTCACAGTAAGCTGAACACAGATAACCTCACATTGAGTAAGCAACAAGAACAGTAGTTTGGTGCGCTATAAGAGTGATAGTCAATTCCCATTATTTGGTCATATAAGAGTAATCCAGGAGCTGACGATACACGCTTTTTACAAGATGTTTTCCTCCTAGTCAAAATTATAAATGGCAATGTGCAAATAGCTCTTTGTATAGTTTTATGCGTAAGTGATGAAACAAACTTAATTTTTTGGGGTTTATTTTTTCTTTAGCTATTCGTGCTAAGTCTTGTTGCTCTAAACTTATTGTAGTTTTAAAGTGCATTGTACCAAGTGTTTAAATATTAAGATATAAGCTGATTTTAGACACCGATCGTAATGTACGTTTAAGAATTTTCACCAGTTTTTTTTTCAAGAAACTTTTATGAATAGTTTTCACAATAATTGCGCATAATGTTCAATTCTGTACCCACTATAAACTGCACAGAATATCAAAAACATGAATTTTTTACTCATACGTTTTAACTTCTTTCAAATGCAAGTAAACTACTTTCATTAACAATAGTGGCTCCTGTGGTTGCTTGTCGGTAAGTCTGAATGCTTATAATACTGGTTCGATACCTGCGGTAGATGTAGCACTGATATCTCATTGTATAGCATTGTGTTTAATAATTGATAAAAAAATAAAACTTCCCTAAACTGCTTTGCTAACTGTTTTTGATACTCTAAAAATTTAAATCATACAACATTTGGCATTTTAGAATGTGTATTTGTGATTTTTAGGGAACCGTGAAAAATTGAGAGTGATATTTCTTGTATTACTATGTTTATAAAGCAGTTCTGTGATGCCCCACTAGGTGACGAATGCTATTTTTTTTTTATTGCCCTCTTTTGTATACATATTATCGTTAACTGCTGGTTTATGTTGGACATTTTTTTACGCTGGTTTTCTTGAAGTACGGAGGTGACACAGCCTTTGTTTATCAATTTGTGAAAAATATATGCCATTGGCAATGGCGTCAAGAAATATATCCTTTAAATAGGCTATGTGAAGAGTTAGTACTGACATTCCTGGACGATGTCTTTGTATTGTTTGTGACAGCTGTGGTAGAAAATGTCCTTTGTAATAACCATTCGAATGAGGTACGGTATTTAAACTTATTCTCAGCCGAAGTACCAAGTCAGAGCGCCTATAATTCCAATGAAATAGTTTGACTAAGAAAAAGCAAAGTAGGAAGACGAACATTCAGATAGTCACATCAAAATCAAGATTCCAAACAACCAGAACATTGATGAAAATCTTCAAGCAACCATTCAGGGGAAAAAAGACTATTGTACTGAATCTGATTATGAAGCCCAGAAAAATAGTAACAGAACTATACAACAAAAATATTTTAACAGAGGAATTTACTGACAGTTGTCAGATACTGTTGCAAGAAATGCAGTTTAGAAGTCTGGGAAAGAAGGATTGAGAAAGTAGGATTACCTTCACCATGTGTTGAGGACTTACTAATCAATTTTGTGAAGTTCAAAGAGTCAGGGATAACCTCAGTTGTGGACTGAAGAAAGACTGTCAAATAACAACATAAGGTTACAAAAGAGAGAGGTCATTTAACCCATCTTGTTCATTTGGTTTTCAATCCAACAACCTCATTAAGTTGCTGCTTGAAGGATTCACCTTCAACAGTTCAGCTGAGCAGCTTGTTCCAGACACATGACTATTTTTAGTTTTGGTTTTGAGGCAGTAAGAGAAGAGAACTATTACATATATCTTTTTTTTTTTCTTTGGTAATCTCTTAAACTCTTTTTTCTCTTTTTTTATACAGTTAATAACTTTTTGTTTCTATTACTGTGCAAAGTTTGTTTCTATATGTCTTATATCCATGAGTGTTTATACTGAGCTGTTAAAATATAAACAGCTAAATATTTTCAGTTAACTAACGTTATCATTCTTGGCTACGTTAATATCCTACCACCTCTTGTTACTCAGTTGGTTCAAGCTTGGCGCTAATCCATTCTAACGCATACCAGTGTCAGTATTTTACCATACAATTTTATAACCAACTAAATGTATACCACCTACTAGAATAGTTTATTGACATTACACTGCAAATATATGATAATATTCTAGTTATATACATCATATAATAATTACTTCTATCTTAATGCCCCTAGTGGCACAGCAGTGTGTCTGCGGACTCATACCACTAAAAACCGGGTTTCGATACACGCGTTGGACGGAGCACAGAGAGCTCATTGTGTAGCTTTGTGTTTAATTGTAAACAAAGAAACCCATTTTGATTTTATGGTAATATTGAAGTTTTATCCAGTTTGATGTCTTATCATCATTTTTTGACAATGTTTCAGCTATATCCAACCAGTTATTAGTGACATTGACGATGTAATAATTTTTGTAGTGTGTGGGGGCCAAAAATCTTTGAACAAAATCAAAACCCCTTTATATGATAGGAATCACGTCCTTGTTAGTGCATGAACTTTATGGTAGCACTGTAGTTCGTATCTAGCTAGACATTGTATAGACTAGATTGTGAAATCAAACTTTACGTTACATTTTCAATTTATGGGAATAACGTATGATTACATAAAGCTAGTTTAATTTCATATCCCTAACGCACATTTTGTATTTAGGAATGAAAAGTATGAAGATGTTTAGATGTTTTTGTATAATTTTTATTCAAATAAGGTGAAGAATCGCAGTGTTCCAGTAACACCTACATTACTTGTCAGGTGGTTAGGGAGCTCGACTCGCAGTCTGAGGGTCGCGATCTCAAATACCCATCACAACGAACATGTTCTTCCTTTCAGCCGTGGGTGCGATATAATGTTACGGTCAATGCCACTATTCGTTGGTAAAAGAGTAGCCTTAGAGTTGACGGTGCGTGGTGATGACTAGCTGCCTTCCCTCCAGTCTTACACTGCTAAATTAGAGATAGTTAATGTAGATGGCCCTCATGTAACTTTGCGCGAAATTCCAAACAAACGTTTCTACATGTGTTGTCAAAAATGACCTTAGTCGTGAAATTCAAATCAAACCATAACTAAAGTGCCAGAGAGTGAAAAGTTATCTATGGAGTCCAAGTACCCCAATCGGCTTTCTAAACTATTTATCGGCAGACTTTTTTAGGTTTATGACTTTGTTGACTATTGAGATTTTAATAACATACTAATCGCAGAAACAAAAAATCCAAATTGGCATCAGTATTCCAGTTAATCTCACTAACTAGTGCTAGTTTTGCTGTACATTTTACATAAAGTATGAGTGATCTCACCCAATTATTTGGATAAGCTCTCTACACTAAATGTTATAACTGAAAAGAGTATAAAGTTACTCAATATGTGGACCACACCGATAATGAAAGGTATAAACCAGGTCGATCATTTGAGAATTGAAGTGTGTGTTTTAGACAGATGGTGATTTGGTGAAATCATCAGTTGCAGGTTGTGAGTAAGAAACAGCGATGATCAAGGAACTAATGTATTATTACACACACACATTAATTTATAACATCACTATAGCAGTTTGACAGTATGCAGAGAGTCTTATTTGGCCTAGTAAGACAACTAACGTTGTATTTATTGAAAGATAAACCACATAAAATTGTTTTCGAGTTTTAGCCAAAGCATAGTGGCTCACAGAATGGGTCTTAGCTTTTCAAGTAGAAACATTTAGCTCATAGCTCCATCATATCTTGACAGGTTTGAGATCTAATTACAGTTTTGAACTCATGAGGTCATTCCCTTTCGATTGATGCATTTGACCCAAGCTTAATGCTTTATAGATCAATTTACATTAATCCTCCGTAAAAGAATGTCAGTTCGAGGGTAGGCTAGAAGAAATCTTTATGAGTAATAAAATGTAATTAGGTATACGTGTGCCCCACGTTTGGTAATTACTGGCAAATAAAAACATAGCTAATAAAAAGTATTTAAAAAAGCATCTTGAGTTAATTTACACTAATCCTGCTTCAAATAATTTTAAGTACCACGGCTATTGAGGATTTTTCTTGTTTAAATAACGATATTATATGAATAGTATAAAAAGGACATTTTATATTAAATACATTGAAAATGGATAAAGCTGACAATGTTTATATGAGAAGAGATAACGAAAAGCAAATTCTTTATACACATTTGAATGCTTATCAGGAGTTGGCGAGATTTGCGAAGTTCGTCGTTGAGAAGTTCTTCGAGTGTGCCCAGAAGAACAAGAAGGTTTTTATGGAAATGTTGTTCTGGAAAAGTTCACGTGAAGTTTACGAAATTCAAGAAGGTTATGGAAGTTTTGACAAGTAAGCGGAACGTTCTTATTACATTGTGTAATATTAACTTGAGGTAAACTTAATTTGTCATTTCATTACAATAGGATCATGTTTTTCAATGATCATAAGAATCATAGACTGTCATTTAGTGTAGTGTATCAGAAACTGTTTATATTACTGAACGTAATCCTTTGAGATCAAATATTTAAAAAAAAAGGTTTTTTTTTTTGTCTTTCTTGTGTTTGAAACATACTTATATCACATATGGCTTAGCATTGGTATCCAAATTAAATCTTTTATGATGGGGCTTAAAAGTTAAAATTCCATAAATATTTACAGCGTGTTCTGTTTATTTGTGTCTTCATTGTTAAAGTATATTGTAAAAAGGCATCATAAATACCTCTTAAAAGAATTCAAACATTTTCATTTTTAGGATTATGTGCTTTTAAGTCTAACCACTGCTTTCCATATTTATTCTGTTAGTCATTTTTTCAGTGGAATTGACTTTAGAATTTAATTCAAGATAGTGAAAACATGCATCACAAATTGTGACACGTTCACGTTAGTAATATTGTAAGTGTGGAGATTCGGAATGTCGGTTTGGGAGAAACTGAATTAAGAAACTGCCTTAAATCCTTCACTAATTACACGGTGTGGTTTATCTTTAAATAACGTTTAGGAAACAGTCTGCTAGAGTACTCTGGACTGAGGAACAGGAAGACGAACTACGAGGGTTGTACGAACAGTACAAAGATGTCAGGAAGGAGGTAATTGTTTAATCTTTAGAAATGGATATAAAATAATTCACAAACCTTTCTTATTTCGTAATAATTTACAGAAGGTGTTTAGTGTATATTTGCAGCTGATAAAACTTTGCTGTAAGTGACTTGTCTTTACTCCATTTTGGCTCAGCTGTAACGTGCTATGTTCATGTTAAGCTATGTCGTCTCAGTTGATCAGTTTGGTTTCCTTAACATTTGAATTGATATTTATTATTTTCAAATAAATAAATAATTCTCTAGATAAAATATTATCCGAATAAAATACGTTTTTAGTTATTTGATTGTATGACGTTTATAGCAAACATGAGGAGCATGCTTTTGTAGAATTTGTTATTATAATTAATACTCAGTGTTCTCTGCCCTGAAACATTCTATTGAGGTTTAACTATTCCTTCAGTTGATCAGTCATGAAGGTACTGTTGTATTACGTAAATAATCGTGTTATTTAGCCATACTAGTGTAAATCGAACTTGTGTTCTTTGGATGATTTCATGATGAATAGTAGTGCTTATTCGCAGATAAAGACGTAGCAGACTTGATCGTGGACAACTTAATTGATGATACCAAGACAAGGCGACAGGTTATTCGTCATCTGAAACACCTGGAACTTATCAAGGATTTGAAGGAGCTTTGCCATAAGCCTACAAGGTGGCTTTTTAAATTAAATTATTATGTTTTCATTCATGAAAATGTTTTTTTTCTACACTTAATCTACTGTAATATGGTATTAAAATATCATTCAGAAAGCAGCATTGGTAATTTATATATTCGCACGTACCCGCGCTATAACCTTCGGTAAAAAACTTAATGCGAAAATTATGAATAATTTATTCCAATCAACGAAAATGATAAATGCTTTACGTTAATATTTAAACGTGAAAGTGGCTGATTTACCCTTTTTTTTTTATGAAACATTTCAAAGGTATATCTTTCTTGCAGTCTGGTAATTAATTAACAGTGTCCATGCATAACTTTGAAGTGTATAGTTCGGATTATTGTGAACTAGCCACGATATACATTTCATGATATTTCTGCAGAATTATGTCACTAGAAATCGCGTTTCGTTACCCGTGGTGAGCAGAGCATAGATAGACCTTTGTGTAGCTTTGTGCTTAATAACAAACAATAATTACGTAACACCATATATTGTAAGTCCACTTGTGACAAACCTATATTACATTATTAAATATATCAGAAATCCACTTATCTGTAATAAATCTTAGAGAGATTTTTTATGAATATATTGGGTAAGTTATAAACCCAGTTATTTGTACTGGATTCAACAGAAACATGTTTACAGATATACTAAGTATATAATAAGTCTACTGACGCACTTCAAACTATATATATGATAGTACATGTTTTTATTTTACTTGTTTAATTATTATCTCTCCAGATATCTTGTATTTATAGTTATAAAACATTTTGCCCTCATGATTTTAGTTAAGTTATTATATTTTGATATAATTTCAGTTGAAGATCTTATATGCTTGAAAGAAGTATTTTATGTTTAGGACCCGAGTTCTTATCGACTGGCGAGAAGAAGAAGAGGCTGAGCTACGACAGTTATACAGTCAGTTTAAAGATGCATCAGGTCAGTGTTGTTGTTGGTCTTTATAACATAAAGATTAACTAGTTGTATGATCAGTTTAGGGATGCAACAGGTCAGTGTTGTTGTTGGTCTTTATAACATAAAGATTAACTAGTTGTATGATCAGTTTAGGGATACAACAGGTCAGTGTTGTTGTTGGTCTTTATAACATAAAGATTAACTAGTTGTATGATCAGTTTAAAGATGCATCAGGTCAGTGTTGTTGTTGGTCTTTATAACAGATTAACTAGTGTGATCAGTTTTGCAACAGGTCAGTGTTGTTGTTGGTTATAACATAAAGATTAACTAGTTGTATGATCAGTTTAGGGATACAACAGGTCAGTGTTGTTGTTGGTCTTTATAACATAAAGATTAACTAGTTGTATGATCAGTTTAGGGATAGGGATACAACAGGTCAGTGTTGTTGTTGGTCTTTATAACATAAAGATTAACTAGTTGTATGATCAGTTTAGGGATACAACAGGTCAGTGTTGTTGTTGGTCTTTATAACATAAAGATTAACTAGTTGTATGATCAGTTTAGGGATACAACAGGTCAGTGTTGTTGTTGGTCTTTATAACATAAAGATTAACTAGTTGTATGATCAGTTTAGGGATACAACAGGTCAGTGTTGTTGTTGGTCTTTATAACATAAAGATTGACTAGTTTTATGATCAGTTTAGAAATTCAACAGGTCAGTGTTGTTGGTGATTTTTATGATCGAAAAATTATCTAGATTGTATTTTTGTTTGTTTTTCTGTACAGACTATTGTTTACTCATTATATATTGCAAATATTTTACACTAGCTGGTAACTTCTATTTCAAGAACATTCATTATATGGTATCTATTCATTGGTGTGTGGTAGTATTTATTATATTAAATACCTTGCTATAGTTTTATACAGTTTGACAACATATCTTACATTAATTTTCATCATGTTGTACCTATTAATTACTTTGTACTAATATTTGTAGTATTAAATATATTACTACTAGGTTTATAAAACCCGATTATTTATATTACAAGACTTTCCATTATACGTTGTGTATTCATTAGTCTGTATCTATGTATATGGTAGAAAATAACTTGCCACAGTTTTATAGTGAATACTCTACAAAGTAGGTTTGGTTAGTCAGTTTGCACCACTTATTCTATGGTAGGAGTAAAACATACACTGTCTTGTATCAAAACACGAACTAATTTGTGTGGAATCTACACTGTAACTAACTCCGTACAGTTTGGTTATAAAGTCAGTGTACCTTTGTGTAATATACTTAAGTGTTTGGTAATAGTTTACAGTTTTCTAGTTTTAGCGCCTGATTATTTCGCTTCTTGATAGCCACATCTGAATATATTAGTGTTGGTTAATATATCTTTTAGCTGTAATAAATAATTCGAAGTCCTGATACATTGAATTACAGAAACTAGAATTTGTCTCATGCTTTATGCACGTGCCCATCTTTATTTTTTTAATATATGTACATTTATATCATGTTCACAGCTTGTAAGATATTTTATTTCATAACTTACCAGTTGTTTTCAAGAATAATTAATTGTTTGAGTTGTGACATGCTGTTGAACACACTTTGCACTTTCAGCTATAAGGGCATTCATTATAAGTGGAACAGTCAGTACCGCGGTTAGGCCTAGCGATATAGACAGCGAGTTGCTGCTGACTGGTTGTTCTCTCTCGTATCAGTAGTTACCTAAGGTGTAGTTGGGGTTTACATTATTTAGTACTATTCCTGAGTCCTGACATGGCCAAGTAAGTGGTTAAGGCATTCGACTCATAATCTGAGGGTCGCGGATTCGAATCCCCGTCACACCAAACATGCTCGCCCTTTAGGCCGTGGGGACTTTATAATGTGACGGTCAATCCCACTATTCGTTGGTAAAAGAGTAGCTTAAGAGTTGGCGATAGGTGATAATGACTAGTTGCCTACCCTTTAGTCTTACACTGCTAAATTAGGGACGGGTAGCGCAGATAGCCCTCGTGTAGCTTTGCGCGAAATTCAAAAACAAACAAAAACTATTCCCAATAGTCCTTAAATTACCTTTGAACTTAATCTGTAAATACGGAGATTTTTAAATTATTTTAAAAACAGATGAGAGTATTCAATCACTGAGAACTTCTAGTAATACATGAATATTTTATACTTAAGTCTAATTATGAAATTTATCTGAAGTTCTCTGATTTCTTCCAGACATTCTTGGTCGTATCCTAGAGAACTTGACAGTTAAACGACCCCGGCATCGTGTGGTGGAGAAAATGTTACAAATGGGCTTGGTTAACGACCGTCAACAGCTACGGAAGAAGCGAGTGAGAAAAACAGGGGACAAAAAACAGCGGAAGTCAAAATCTAAATCGGAAGCAAATGATAGCGACAACGACGAAAAAGAGGTTGAAGGTTGGTTGAAACAGTGATTTCAATGAACAGCTGCGAGGGAAGAGACCTACTTAAGTTATATGTGTCCTCTCCCACGTTATACACACCGTTTTTTAACATAAACTAATACTAAATATTCATGCCAATAAAACCGTTGATTTCTAAAGAAATAGTTTAGTTTACGTTTATGATATATATTTTTTTCTTCCTTTTTATGTGCTCTTAACACGAACCACCAGTGGGCTCTAGACCTAAGAACCACTGGTCTACATCACCCCATCGAATTTCAAATATTTACAGCAGGTTGTTCGTTTTACATTTAAAATGTAGTTATCTTTTATTTACAAAAATATACATTCAGTTATAGTTTTTATTCCGAAATCATCTAGAAACAACAAGACGTGTTTCAGATTAAACTTCACGGTACATAATAATTGCAGCATGAAATATTTCAGTCCTGAATTAAATGTTACTTATAGGTAAGTTAAGCATGCATATACATATATATGTATTTGGCATAAACTGAAATATGCTATTGGTAAAACGTATTGAATATATAGATTTAACTTTTGCTCATCATCTGCCTTATCTTGAAGATTATATTTTATTCCTAACCAGTGTTAAATTCGAACTGTATATTTGATGGTATTATTGATCGAGAAGTTAAATTAGCTTGTTTCAAAGTCTTTTATGTCTTAATATAGCAAATCTTTTTTTTTTTAGTTCAGTGTACAATGTACATATTGGAATGTAGTCACGTTATATTTATTAATGTTCAGTATATGTTTGCACTTGTTTTCTTTATTGAGGCTAACTAATATTTACGTAACATAATAATACTTAAATTTATTCTTATCATATTGAAGTCAAATAAATACTGATGTTAATCCTTCGTATTAATGTAATCGTTATTAAGTTAATTTTATAACACTGAGCACTGCAATGAAAGACGGTTTGTTATAGTGCAATTCTCACTAGTAAATTTAAAAGAATAAAGAGACAACCAGGTTACATTTTTAATGACACAGTTATGGTTATTCGTTAATGTAGTTGCGAAATAAAAATCCTAAATACTTTTTATATGTGTTTTATGTATAGTTTTATTGTTCATGATCATTTTTTATTGTATCTGCAGAAGAATTCTTTCAAGACAAGGTAGAATCTGAAAGTGAGATCGAATCACAAGATGCAGTCGGTTCTTACGAAACAGTTGATTCTTCCAACTTCAAAGACCTGTTGCTGAAAGTTTTGGAATCAGGTTGGTTCCATTATAGATGATACTTTACAACTAGAACTTAACAGAAAGGTGTTAGTTTAAAAAATGAGTTTCTGCAATGATACAGTTATCTTGGAGAACGGACATGAAAAAACTGACTTGGTAAGCTTTGCATTTGGAATTTTTAAAAACGAATTAGACTAAAATTATTTCCTTTAGCATGGATATTAAAGCTGAGCCATCAGTTTTTTATTCACTTGAAACACTTTTCCGTGGTTTACTAATCTAGTATTGTTTAGCATTATCGTATTATTTTATAGGTGCAATTGTGTGGAACGTTTTTTTATACAGAATGCATTGTTTTGAAGTATGACAATATTAAGTACCGTAAGAATCATGGCTCTTTCATATTTATCCACGATTACCTTGAGAACAAATGGTTTGCCTTTTTTCTAAGTGTAACGAAGAGTGGTCGAAGTTATTTAATGCTGAAACAAATAATGTCACACCAACCTCTTAAAAGTTAATATTCCTTTCAACATTAAAACTTTTACGAATTTCAGTGCTTTCATTCTTTTTCAATGGAACTGTAGTTTATTGCTGTAGTATAACTGGCACTAAAACTGGTGAGGATTAATTTGGGATCCAGGTTTGACTAGAAATGTCGATCGTTTAAGGCCTAAGTATTGCTTTATTGGCTCCATCGTCGTTTGAACTTGAAGTTTAGTGAATGTTTAAACCATTGTACCTCCTGGTGACGTTCTCTAACTCACCAGATAATAAAATAGAACGACCTTTCATCTCAATGTTTTTCAATCATTTTGCACTAAGAGTTTTTTTTGTAATGATTTTGTCAAAATGTTCTCTTCTTTTTTTTAAACTTTTAACAGGATTGGAACCAGGACTTCAGTGGTTAAAATTGTCTCTGGAAAGCGCAATAGAGGATCGAGAAGATGAAAATGATGGTAAGAAGCTATTTTAGTAAAGGCAAGATCAATCGAAGATGTAAAAAAATTGTTTTAACATTATTTTTCAAAATACTTTTTTTATTGAATATTTTTAAAAAGTATTATTTTAGTTATAAGTATATGTCAAATAATTTATATTGGCTGAGTAATAGGATGTTGGTATATATTCTTATAACCATTGACCCCCTAAACTTACGTTAATTTCCGACCACAATATGATTACCGTTTGATTAAAGAAATTGAATGATTTAGAAAAAACCTTATTCAGTGTTTTACTTAAGGGCTAAGGAGGCCTAGTTAAATATAACACTGCATATTTCAACTTCATAATATAGTTGTTTGTATGTTTTATGATGTTATAATCACGTGTCAGAATATGTACATGCACGTATTATAGAATTTTAGCGAAGTTTGCAGATTAATACTAATCTGTTAGATAGTTTACGTGAATATAGTTACTTCAGCCCCGTACTGTTTCGTTAAAAGTTTGTTTCAAATACTGTCCTGATCTATTAATGAGTGGACGTTCTGTCAGTCTGTTTATTATATGTCTTAATACTAATCTGTCAGAGAGCTTACACACATATATATATATAATAACTTCAGCCCTGTAGTGTTTCGTTAAGAGTTTATGTATGAAACATTATCTTGGTCTGTAAACGTGTTAACATTTCGTAATGAATCTTATAGTTTATGTGATGTATCTTTACAGACGAGCTACAAGCAGTACCTCTTGTTCCCCTCACTGAAGACCACCACCAAGCATTGACCAGTAAAGACTTCTGTAAGTTAATGAAATCTGTGGGGATTTGCTCGCCTGCAAATGAACAGGTTCGTATACGTATTTGTATTTGTATAAATGCAACAGGAATTTGTTCTGGAAGTCCACATTACTTGAGCACATTCCTGAAAATGTCATTTATGCTAATACGACGCCAACTTGGTGTACATACTAGTTTGATATAGCTTCAGTTAGCAAGTTTTGCCATACTAAGTAATTTGTATTCATAAGCGTTGTATGTGGAGATAATGTGTTACATATGTCTTGGTCAGACAGCCATACTTTTACGTAATGTCTGTGATGTCTTCCGCTGTTTCCTGTTCATAGTTCTGTTATTATTATTATTGCCTCTTTTGAGCGATAAACTTTTGGTTTAATTTATCTATAAGTTTTACACTGTACGTATTATATCATAATATAATAGCTATATATACTTTTTGTAACTGAACTGAATAATTATTTCAGGTTTAAAAGAATACGCATTTTAATTACGTACTGTGTTGTTAGTTAAACATATGAATTATTATCACATCTACTACTGAAGATCAGTAAACTTATTTCTTATTTTTTGTACTTTATTTTCAGTTTTAGCTTAAACTGTGAATAAGCAAGTATTATTTATGTGCTTCATTAACATGTGCGTTTTAAAATTTTTTGTATTTTTATTATATTAAAATTACCATAAAGTTCAATCAAATTCAGAAGTTGTTTATAAGGGTGAAAATATGCTGTTTGTAATATAAGGCCTGGCATAATATTCTGGTTAGGGTGTTCGATTCGCAGTCTGAAGGTCGCGGGCTCGAATCCCCGTTACACCAAACATGCTCGTCCTTTCAGTCGTAGAGGCATCATTATGTTACCGTCAATCGCACTATTTGTTGGTGAAAGGGTAATCCAAGAGTTGGCGGTGGGTGGTATTGGCCAGCTGCCTTCTTTGTAGTTTATCACTGCTAAATTCGGGACGGCTAGTGCAGATAGTCGTGATGTAGCCTTGCGCAAAATACAAAACAAACAAATAAATCGTAATACGTATGTTATATTTGCTAATTATAAGTACCAGGTGTTAACAGCTTCTCATAATTGTCGTTCACAGTTTAGGATATAAATAACGTGCGCCGTAGTGAACGGAGATTTAGCATTATTTGTATTGTTTGTTTCAGCCGTTATATATGATAGTATAATTTGTTTACATCCACACACACACACACTGCTTATGTGTGATCGTTAGATCATTTAGTTTATGCAAAGTGTTTTTACCATTCCTTGATGTCTGTTTTTGTTACATATGTTGGTTAAAACTCTCAAACTTATTTGTTTTTCTGAAATTAACTTATAACCTACTAGTTGCTGTATTTCTCTTAGGATTTGGTAAAAAAGATGGGTTAGATCACCATTCCCGTAACGCTTTCCGGAAAAACTATGATATTAGATAGTTGTGTTCTCATGTAATGACATTGTATCTTTGTACTGAAGTATATGGGATACTCTCTGGAGACGTTAAAACGTATGTCATTTTATTCGAACTCTATTCTCAAAGGAAGGCAAATCTAGTGATCTAATCTTTTTATCTCTTCTCTTCATAAAAAAATTCTTACTGTCGTGAACAATTTTTATTTTATTTTATGATATGTTTTCATTTGTAGGAAACTTTTTGGCGAATTCCAGTAAATTTGAACGTCAGAATGCTGAGAACGAGAGTAAATGTTTTGAACAACGCGATCTCGGGAGATTTCACATCTTCAGACTCTTTGGGCAGTACAAAGAAATTAAATCCTCGCTACCAGATGTTGTCTGATCTGGCCAAAAGCAAGGAAGCTTCAAGGGAAGTTCGTGCCGATAACGTAGCAGGGTAAGGTTGTTTATAGCTCTTAAAGTATTTATTTTGTTTTATTATCTTGGATATTAGCGGAATAAATAACGTGTATGTAACCTATGCGTGCATTAACCAGCTGTTATAACCTTTACAGATGCTTTGTAATTGCTTTTCTTCAGGGAAACAAGGCTTAACCTTTACCCCTCGAGACTAGTGTTTTATTATTAGTTTGTTTTAAACAAATTCTTTAATACTGTTGTATTTAATTAAGTGAAAATTAAAGCAATACCTGATGTGATGAACGACTGGAGCCTCATGATATTCCATATTAATGATCCACAGTAATGCCATCTAAGTTTACACTTTCATCACTTATATTTAGCTAATTACTTGCTTATTTAGTTTTATTTAGCTAATTAACTCCTCTGGTGAAGTAAATGCGATTATTATTAGCTTTAAGCTTTATTGATAATAGGAGACATGAAATGAACTTGTGAATCTAATACCATTGTAAAGAACATAAAGTTAGGAACATTGTTAAGTTCTTAAGTATTAAACCCATGTATATTATAAATTAGTCCGTATCAAAGACCACTTCCATAGAAATAGAGAAAATTTGTCTCAGTAGATCAATAAATCTTCAGCAAAAAGTATTCCAAAGTCAGCGATAAGTTTGCCGACATAAACGATTTAATTCAGGGTTCTATTGCCCCCAGTGGACAGAGCGTATAAAATACCTACCGCTTATCTTTGCTCTGAAACAAACAAACATTGTTCCCAACGAGATTGTTTTAATGTTATTATCCACTGGGTTGGTCTTTTTTGCTGGTAAAGACAAATCGGTCATTTGGTCTCTCAAACGACAGTTTTATAACAGTGGCGTGGGGAGTGGGATGGGCCCATGCCTGTCCACTTTTCAATGTGCCCCATGAAGATGCATCAAAATTATGAAATTGTTTTCGGGAAAATCAGGAGAAAATGGATAAAATTTAATCCAGAACCCAAAAGCTTCCATAGCCCCAAGGCGAGTTTTGATGAATGCTTACTGTGATGCGTGCACCTGTGGTGGACATTTTCTCGTCTTGATCGATGAAATAAACCTTGAACTTTTGACTTTTAACATGTTTGCCTCCTACGCCTCTTGATCAGGTGGATAAGGCACTCGACTCGTAATCTGAGAGTAGCGAGTTCGAATCGCAATTGCACCAAACATGTTCGCCCTTTCAGCCGTAGGTGCGTTATAGTGTAACGCTCAATACCACTATTTGTTGGTAAAAGAGTAGCCCAAGAGTGGTGGTGATGACTATCTGCCTTCCCTCTAGTCTTACACTGCTAAATTAGGGACAGCTATCGGAGATAGCCTCGTGTAGCTTTGCGTGAAATTCAAAACAAACAAACAAATCAATTTTATGTAGCCAATAGCTACAATGTTTTAAACTTGTATTGTGACTTCACAAGAATGGCATGTTATTAAAATGCATAATGAGTGATATCTACGATACACAATTTCCAAACGGTGGCGCTGTATGCAGCCCTGTTGTCGGAAGGCTAGAGACAAACTTTAAACTGGTTCTTTATTTTGGTGTAATTAACATTAAGTAAAACTGTTTATGTATTAATGAAAATAATAATAATAACAAATAAAACACTTGACCGAATTTGATAGTATTCGACCGATCAATTGATCGACCTGTTTTTACCAGTCAAATGTCCAAACTCACGGAAATGTAGTACATCTTGAATTATGTACGTTAATGGAATCAACATGATATTTTGTTTTAGCGGAAAGGTACATAACATGTTAACTGTGATCTGACCATTACGAAGACTCCTGTCCACAATCTTAGAGTTGTAAGCTTACCGTTGATTTGTGGTGTAAAAAAACTTTTAACTGTTCATGTGTGTGTTACATCTACTCATTGTTCGGTATACATAAATATACTTCACATTTTCTTTAATTAATTACCTAACAGTAGAAAATAATAAAATCCCGGCTATCTTATACTTCTATGTAAACGCTTGTTTCACCTTTCAAAAAAGGAATATCTTCGAATTTCCCCCACGTGCTCATCACACATGATAACACAGATTCATACACTACTGTCTTGTGTTCTTTTCTTAAAAATTGTAACTTATATTGAGTTGGTGTGATCTAACTAGTTGTAAATTGACACGTGGTGATAGACTGGAGGCAGAGTGACATATTTCAAACAAGAATATGAAAACTGTTCTTACTGATTAATTAATATAAGTTTTAACTTTGTGAACACTTCCCTCAACCAAACATTATCCAACAGTGTGATTCGTATACTGTTACAAACAACAAAAAATCTTAAAATTAAACCATTTGTTGGGAAAGCAGTTCCGACCTGGTCACTTAATAATCTGGAATTTATGTAGAGGTGTAGGATTGGTTTGGTTTGTTTTGAATCTCTCGCAAAGCTACACGATGGATGTTTGCTCTAGCCGTCCCTAACCACCTGGCTATGATGGGCCGCATAAAATTGAAGGATGTTGTAACACAGTTTAATATCACGAACCTTAAAGACGTTTGGGTGAGTGTATAGCAGGGGCACATTAAACGTATACATTATATTATATTAATATGTAGTACAAAATGTGTAAAAAAACAGTAAGGAATATAGGCTACCACAAAATAAGTAGTTTTTTATTGTTTAAATCGAACACAGATAATTTTGAAGTCCATTGGTAGGGTCGTCATTTTAAGACTCGCCGCTAATTAAAGGGGAATTTGGAGCCTAACATTATTCAACTAACCTCGGTTAATGCGCGTGTGTTTACGGTGTTAAATACAGGTATTGCATAGTCTCATCAGTTTTGACCAGTCGAAAAGTAAGCTGCCAGTTGACTAGTCATGTAACATTATCAATTGAGCAACCTGTCATCTCTGATTTTCGTGGATTTTCTTCAAGCATTTATGAATTATTATTAATCTTATCATTATAGGCTACAGGACGAATCTAAATGTACCAAAACGTCCAGTAAGGAAATTAGTAGTGACCGAAGGAATAAGTTAAAAGGTCGTTGGAAGAATCATCTGATGAAGAAACCACATGGTTAGTTAACAAATGTGTTCATTGTGTAATTAGTTACTGGCAAACATGAAGAAACTAAAGTATCAGTTGACAAATGCGTTCGTTGTGTTGTTACTTATTAACTAACTAATCACTAAGTCAGCTACAAGATATTAAGTCACTGGCTAATCGGTTATAACATATCAGTAATATATATATATATATTATATATATTGTCAGTAATTTTGTAATGTTTTCCCAAAAAAATTAATGATTTATTTGTGCTTATTGACTACTTTGTATTAAAAACGCCCTCGAAGAATTTATTTTATTGTGAAAAGTTAATTAAATCTAAGAAAACTTCTGGTAATATTTCCTGTTTATTAGTATATGATGTAATGTGGCGAGTTTGAGAGACTGTGTTCAACTGAAAATTGTACAAACTAAGAGATTTTTTAGGTTTGTTCGTTTCGCTTTCTAGATAGTTATCTGTAATGTAGGAAGTTTGGGTAAATACTGAGACTGGAGCGTGATGTAAATGACTAATTTACTGGTCTGATCTAAAAACTGCTGTTTTAAACGCTGTCATCTCGGGAAATTACTTTTACTTTAGTTTTCAGGCTCGTGATCACGGTTTAGTTTAGCTAAGTTAAACAGTAGAAATCGACTCTTGGGGGGAGCACGTGTGATATTTGATGTTCTTCTTTTTTGATATAGCAGCGAAAGTGTATTTACAAAAAGCAATCGCCTTACCAGCAGCAGGTCGAGTTTTAATGACAGCAGAACAAACGAATCTAATCTTAGAAGTGGCCTGCAGGAACGACCCAGTAAGAAAAGGAGGGTCGTTCGTTTGGAGGAAGAAAGTGACGACGACGACGTTCCTTTATTATACGTTTCTCAAGTACGGAGAGAAGACGAAGAAAAACACGTGGCCAATGGTGAGTCTTTACATCTTCAACGAGATAGTGGAGATACTCGACCACCAAGTGGTGAAAAAAGAAAAGTGGAATAGCAGGGGTACAGAATACTGAACAAATAATAACACTTTTAATGTTTGTTTTACATTGATAAGTAAATATACAATCAGATAGTTGACTTCGTATTTTGTTAATTTTACTTAAGTCTACAGTTACGTAACTTATTTTAATATTATAAACTCTTTAGGCAATAGTGCAGTTAGCTCACTGACTTCGGATGTATATGTTTAAATAAGGCTATAATTACGTGACTAACTTTTAATTTTAACAATTGTTTAAGCAATGGTTCAGTCAGCTGGTTAACTAAATTTTTAAACCGTAAGTAATAGTGCAGTCAGCTCGCTAACTTCGGATGTAAACGTTTAAGTAAGGATGCAGTCAGCTGGCTAACTTTGAATTGTATTAACTGTTCAAGGGTGCAATGAACTGGTTGATTCCAGATTTGAAGTCGGCCCGGCATGGCCAGGTGGTTAAGGCACTTGACTCGTAATCTGAGGGTCGCGGGACACCAAACATGCTCGCCCTTTCAGCCGTGGAGGCGTTATAAATTAAGGTCAATCTCACTATTAGTTGGTAAAAGAGTAACTCAAGAGTTGGCGGTGGGTGGTGATTACTAGCTGCCTTCCTTCTAGTCTTACACTGCTAAATTGGGGACGACTAGCGCAGATAGCCCTCGTGTAGCTACAAACCAAACCACAATTTAATTATAGGTGTAGTAAACTGATAAGACATCATGCAGTTAACTGACTTGCATATAATGTTTGTTTGATAGGTAATTCAAGTAAGCTAACATCAAATGTTGGCTGTGGTGTTTGTAACTGTAACATCTCCGTTACTGCAGTTAGTTTTATTGAGCGATCTTAGATTATTTCTGGAAGTAAATATTTTATACGAATTTTAGTTTTTGCGGGAATAGCATCGTTTCATTAAACGATATTAAAACCGTTATATCAATATCCAACTTTTCGATACGATATTTTTTTCACTTTTGTATTTTATTGTCTGTAAGAAGGAAAGGCAAAAAGAGACCATATTGTCACATGCTGTATATGAGAGAAAGATCAATACTTTGTCTGCTGTACACGTTTGTTCTAGCTTCCAACTGAACAGCATTCACTCTATACACTACTGTAAAGCCGCTAGGCGAAATGTTGTATGGTAATAATAAATGAAAAAAAAACAAAATGATATGAGTGTATGAAGTCGTCTTTTGTTTTTCGTTTAGTGTTTGTAAGTTCCTGTACACGTGTTCATTTCTCTGTGTAACCTTCGAACATAGGGGAAAAGTCAAATAGCGGTGTCAGTTGTTTATTTTATTGTAACCATTACTTCGTTTCCATGACGTGCCTGTTTCCTATTTCCCTTTGAGCATGTTTTTACTGTTACTGTGCGTCATGTGGTTTGTTCAAATAGTTCTTTAAAATATCAGGTTTTGCCTCAAGCATTAAAAAAAACTCGACAGATGATTGGTTCTTAAATTACACCCTCAGTTGAACTGACTCTCAGTACAAATAAGTTTACAAACTTAATATTTATACAGTCAGTTTCTGTTACATATTTACCTTTTGTCAGTTTCTTTTTCACCAGTTATTAAACATTGAACCTGCTTGGAACCAATATCGTGAAAGGTTTTAATATTAACAAGAATAACTGTATTTTTATTGTTGTTTTAGCGCGAAGCTGAAATTGATAAAAATTACTTAAGTCTTACTTTTAAATTCCTTAACAAAGCCAATTAAGACGTGGAGAGGCTATAGGTTAGACACAAGGTAGAAAAAACTAACGATATTGTCTAAAACAGTGAAGGCGACATTCTCATGATTATTCTAATTCTTTCTCAGATGGAGATTAGTCGTAAGTGAAAAATATTAAGTATTGAATTACAACTGCTGTTTCCTTTTTATGTTGTTATTGTTTTAATTTAATGCTGAGTGCACATCTTTCATTCCAATGAGACAGTAATTGACGTTTGTTTTTTCTCTCACTTGCTTTGTATTTCTTCAGTTTCCAATTGTTCATGTGTTAACTTGGAGTGTAACAGTGCTGCTGACGTTGTTTTTTCTTTTGTAATTTATTGCAGTATTTTACTGCCTCGATTTTCATCACATATCCTGTAACCTGTATTTGGTAGAGAATAAGGCAGTACTGAAGAAATACGTGTAATATAAGAATGTTTGTGTGTGTGTGAAAATAACGTATATTTAGTAGGTAGCTTCACTTCTGTTTTACAATGATCTTGAAATATCGGCAATTTGTTTTGTAACGAAAAAGTTTCATGTAAGTGAGTTTTAAGCTTAGTTTTCTTGTAGTTTTATGTCGTTAAATTCATCAACTAATACAGAAAATTTTCAATAAAATTTTATATTCCAAATCTTTCATTTCAGAGCTGATTAATGCAAGTATCACGAACGTGTTAAATTCTGATTCACACGAGGATTCTGACTCTGACATTGGAAAGATTGCTTCTCACAAAAAATTGAAGAAGCGCCTGATTGAAAGTGACGATGACGAATAAGCTTATATCGTAAAAGATAAAGGGCGAAATCTATAGTCAAATGATTTATAGTTTTTCAAGCTTTTATTAAAAATATCGAATACCATATATGGAATTTTGTAATCGTTTTAGAAATAAATATTTTACAACTGACTGAAGTCATCTTTCAATTTGTATATAAATACAAACATATATAAATACAAACATATATAAATACAAACATATACCTTTATCTTTCTTATTTATTAAATGTATTCTGTAATAGCTGTACCATTTTAACAATAGCTTTTTTACTTAAGTTGTGAAATATTATTCATTGACATATTTAATAATTAATTGTAATGAACCTGTAGTATCATAACTTTTACATATTATATTTGCCAGAAAATTCAAGGTTTCATGCAACACTAACCAACAGGTTAGTTTATTTGCTATTAGAACATGTATGCAAAATATAATGTTTGGAAAAATTACTGTTGATTATTATTCCACAATGAATAAAAAAGTTAATAGATTAAATAATCGAGTCTTTTAACGAAGTATATGAAGTAAAACCCGCAGGCTGTGATGAAATTCGATACTTTAAACTGTAAAGTTTGATTTAAAACCGGTACTGCGCGCATGCGTGTAGAGTATGAAATATAAATTACGTTTAAAATATTACAAAATATTTTGTGATGTTTAAAATGAAAGACATTTCCTTTAAATTATCAATTCAAAAGAAGAAGAAATGTAGCTTATTCCACTCCTATTTTGAT
>NW_027467782.1:65025487-65067035 GCF_004210375.1 Tachypleus tridentatus | reverse complement strand
GTCATACGAATCATGTTTGTTATGTGGTAGACAACCACAGTCCTTACTGTCGGTAGTGTAATACGAATCATGTTGTTATGTGGTAGACAACCACAGTCCTTACTGTCGGTAGTGTCATACGAATCATGTTGTTATGTGGTAGACAACCACAGTCCTTACTGTTCAGTAGTGTCATTACGAATCATGTTGTTATGTGGTAGACAACCACAGTCCTTACTGTCGGGTAGTGTCTTTGCGAACATGTTGTTATGTGGTAGACAACCACAGTCCTTACTGGTGGTAGTGTCATACGAATCATGTTGTTATGTGGTAGACAACCACAGTCCTTACTGTCGGTAGTGTATGCATACGAATCATGTTGTTATGTGGTAGACAACCACAGTCCTTACTGTCGGTAGTGTCATACGAATCATGTTGTTATGTGGTAGACAACCACAGTCCCACTGTCGGTAGTGTCATACGAATCATGTTGTTATGTGGTAGACAACCACAGTCCTTACTGTCGGTAGTGTCATACGAATCATGTTGTTATGTGGTAGACAACCACAGTCCTTACTGTCGGTAGTGTCATACGAATCATGTTGTTATGTGGTAGACAACCACAGTCCTTACTGTCGGTAGTGTCATACGAATCATGTTGTTATGTGGTAGACAACCACAGTCCTTACTGTCGGTAGTGTCATACGAATCATGTTGTTATGTGGTAGAACAACCACAGTCCTTACTGTCGGTAGTGTCATACGAATCATGTTGTTATGTGGTGTGACAACCACAGTCCTTACTGTCGACAACCACAGTCCTCATACGAATCATGTTGTTATGTGGTAGACAACCACAGTCCTTACTGTCGGTAGTGTCATACGAATCATGTTGTTATGTGGTAGACAACCACAGTCCTTACTGTCGGTAGTGTCATACGAATCATGTTGTTATGTGGTAGACAACCACAGTCCTTACTGTCGGTAGTGTCATACGAATCATGTTGTTATGTGGTAGACAACCACAGTCCTTACTGTCGGTAGTGTCATACGAATCATGTTGTTATGTGGTAGACAACCACAGTCCTTACTGTCGGTAGTGTCATACGAATCATGTTGTTATGTGGTAGACAAACCACAGTCCTTACTGTCGGTAGTGTCATACGAATCATGTTGTTATGTGGTAGACAACCACAGTCCTTACTGTCGGTAGTGTCATACGAATCATGTTGTTATGTGGTAGACAACCACAGTCCTTACTGTCGGTAGTGTCATACGAATCATGTTGTTATGTGGTAGACAACCACAGTCCTTACTGTCGGTAGTGTCATACGAATCATGTTGTTATGTGGTAGACAACCACAGTCCTTACTGTCGGTAGTGTCATACGAATCATGTTGTTATGTGGTAGACAACCACAGTCCTTACTGTCGGTAGTGTCATACGAATCATGTTGTTATGTGGTAGACAACCACAGTCCTTACTGTCGGTAGTGTCATACGAATCATGTTGTTATGTGGTAGACAACCACAGTCCTTACTGTCGGTAGTGTCATACGAATCATGTTGTTATGTGGTAGACAACCACAGTCCTTACTGTCGGTAGTGTCATACGAATCATGTTGTTATGTGGTAGACAACCACAGTCCTTACTGTCGGTAGTGTCATACGAATCATGTTGTTATGTGGTAGACAACCACAGTCCTTACTGTCGGTAGTGTCATACGAATCATGTTGTTATGTGGTAGACAACCACAGTCCTTACTGTCGGTAGTGTCATACGAATCATGTTGTTATGTGGTAGACAACCACAGTCCTTACTGTCGGTAGTGTCATACGAATCATGTTGTTATGTGGTAGACAACCACAGTCCTTACTGTCGGTAGTGTCATACGAATCATGTTGTTATGTGGTAGACAACCACAGTCCTTACTGTCGGTAGTGTCATACGAATCATGTTGTTATGTGGTAGACAACCACAGTCCTTACTGTCGGTAGTGTCATACGAATCATGTTGTTATGTGGTAGACAACCACAGTCCTTACTGTCGGTAGTGTCATACGAATCATGTTGTTATGTGGTAGACAACCACAGTCCTTACTGTCGGTAGTGTCATACGAATCATGTTGTTATGTGGTAGACAACCACAGTCCTTACTGTCGGTAGTGTCATACGAATCATGTTGTTATGTGGTAGACAACCACAGTCCTTACTGTCGGTAGTGTCATACGAATCATGTTGTTATGTGGTAGACAACCACAGTCCTTACTGTCGGTAGTGTCATACGAATCATGTTGTTATGTGGTAGACAACCACAGTCCTTACTGCTGGTAGTGTCATACGAATCATGTTGTTATGTGGTAGACAACCACAGTCCTTACTGTCGGTAGTGTCATACGAATCATGTTGTTATGTGGTAGACAACCACAGTCCTTACTGTCGGTAGTGTCATACGAATCATGTTGTTATGTGGTAGACAACCACAGTCCTTACTGTCGGTAGTGTCATACGAATCATGTTGTTATGTGGTAGACAACCACAGTCCTTACTGTCGGTAGTGTCATACGAATCATGTTGTTATGTGGTAGACAACCACAGTCCTTACTGTCGGTAGTGTCATACGAATCATGTTGTTATGTGGTAGACAACCACAGTCCTTACTGTCGGTAGTGTCATACGAATCATGTTGTTATGTGGTAGACAACCACAGTCCTTACTGTCGGTAGTGTCATACGAATCATGTTGTTGTGTGGTAGACAACCACAGTCCTTACTGTCGGTAGTGTCATACGAATCATGTTGTTATGTGGTAGACAACCACAGTCCTTACTGTCGGTAGTGTCATACGAATCATGTTGTTATGTGGTAGACAACCACAGTCCTTACTGTCGGTAGTGTCATACGAATCATGTTGTTATGTGGTAGACAACCACAGTCCTTACTGTCGGTAGTGTCATACGAATCATGTTGTTATGTGGTAGACAACCACAGTCCTTACTGTCGGTAGTGTCATACGAATCATGTTGTTATGTGGTAGACAACCACAGTCCTTACTGTCGGTAGTGTCATACGAATCATGTTGTTATGTGGTAGACAACCACAGTCCTTACTGTCGGTAGTGTCATACGAATCATGTTGTTATGTGGTAGACAACCACAGTCCTTACTGTCGGTAGTGTCATACGAATCATGTTGTTATGTGGTAGACAACCACAGTCCTTACTGTCGGTAGTGTCATACGAATCATGTTGTTATGTGGTAGACAACCACAGTCCTTACTGTCGGTAGTGTCATACGAATCATGTTGTTATGTGGTAGACAACCACAGTCCTTACTGTCGGTAGTGTCATACGAATCATGTTGTTATGTGGTAGACAACCACAGTCCTTACTGTCGGTAGTGTCATACGAATCATGTTGTTATGTGGTAGACAACCACAGTCCTTACTGTCGGTAGTGTCATACGAATCATGTTGTTATGTGGTAGACAACCACAGTCCTTACTGTCGGTAGTGTCATACGAATCATGTTGTTATGTGGTAGACAACCACAGTCCTTACTGTCGGTAGTGTCATACGAATCATGTTGTTATGTGGTAGACAACCACAGTCCTTACTGTCGGTAGTGTCATACGAATCATGTTGTTATGTGGTAGACAACCACAGTCCTTACTGTCGGTAGTGTCATACGAATCATGTTGTTATGTGGTAGACAACCACAGTCCTTACTGTCGGTAGTGTCATACGAATCATGTTGTTATGTGGTAGACAACCACAGTCCTTACTGTCGGTAGTGTCATACGAATCATGTTGTTATGTGGTAGACAACCACAGTCCTTACTGTCGGTAGTGTCATACGAATCATGTTGTTATGTGGTAGACAACCACAGTCCTTACTGTCGGTAGTGTCATACGAATCATGTTGTTATGTGGTAGACAACCACAGTCCTTACTGTCGGTAGTGTCATACGAATCATGTTGTTATGTGGTAGACAACCACAGTCCTTACTGTCGGTAGTGTCATACGAATCATGTTGTTATGTGGTAGACAACCACAGTCCTTACTGTCGGTAGTGTCATACGAATCATGTTGTTATGTGGTAGACAACCACAGTCCTTACTGTCGGTAGTGTCATACGAATCATGTTGTTATGTGGTAGACAACCACAGTCCTTACTGTCGGTAGTGTCATACGAATCATGTTGTTATGTGGTAGACAACCACAGTCCTTACTGTCGGTAGTGTCATACGAATCATGTTGTTATGTGGTAGACAACCACAGTCCTTACTGTCGGTAGTGTCATACGAATCATGTTGTTATGTGGTAGACAACCACAGTCCTTACTGTCGGTAGTGTCATACGAATCATGTTGTTATGTGGTAGACAACCACAGTCCTTACTGTCGGTAGTGTCATACGAATCATGTTGTTATGTGGTAGACAACCACAGTCCTTACTGTCGGTAGTGTCATACGAATCATGTTGTTATGTGGTAGACAACCACAGTCCTTACTGTCGGTAGTGTCATACGAATCATGTTGTTATGTGGTAGACAACCACAGTCCTTACTGTCGGTAGTGTCATACGAATCATGTTGTTATGTGGTAGACAACCACAGTCCTTACTGTCGGTAGTGTCATACGAATCATGTTGTTATGTGGTAGACAACCACAGTCCTTACTGTCGGTAGTGTCATACGAATCATGTTGTTATGTGGTAGACAACCACAGTCCTTACTGTCGGTAGTGTCATACGAATCATGTTGTTATGTGGTAGACAACCACAGTCCTTACTGTCGGTAGTGTCATACGAATCATGTTGTTATGTGGTAGACAACCACAGTCCTTACTGTCGGTAGTGTCATACGAATCATGTTGTTATGTGGTAGACAACCACAGTCCTTACTGTCGGTAGTGTCATACGAATCATGTTGTTATGTGGTAGACAACCACAGTCCTTACTGTCGGTAGTGTCATACGAATCATGTTGTTATGTGGTAGACAACCACAGTCCTTACTGTCGGTAGTGTCATACGAATCATGTTGTTATGTGGTAGACAACCACAGTCCTTACTGTCGGTAGTGTCATACGAATCATGTTGTTATGTGGTAGACAACCACAGTCCTTACTGTCGGTAGTGTCATACGAATCATGTTGTTATGTGGTAGACAACCACAGTCCTTACTGTCGGTAGTGTCATACGAATCATGTTGTTATGTGGTAGACAACCACAGTCCTTACTGTCGGTAGTGTCATACGAATCATGTTGTTATGTGGTAGACAACCACAGTCCTTACTGTCGGTAGTGTCATACGAATCATGTTGTTATGTGGTAGACAACCACAGTCCTTACTGTCGGTAGTGTCATACGAATCATGTTGTTATGTGGTAGACAACCACAGTCCTTACTGTCGGTAGTGTCATACGAATCATGTTGTTATGTGGTAGACAACCACAGTCCTTACTGTCGGTAGTGTCATACGAATCATGTTGTTATGTGGTAGACAACCACAGTCCTTACTGTCGGTAGTGTCATACGAATCATGTTGTTATGTGGTAGACAACCACAGTCCTTACTGTCGGTAGTGTCATACGAATCATGTTGTTATGTGGTAGACAACCACACGGTCCTTACTGTCGGTAGTGTCATACGAATCATGTTATTATGTGGTAGACAACCACAGTCCTTACTGTCGGTAGTGTGTCATACGAATCATGTTGTTATGTGGTAGACAACCACAGTCCTTACTGTCGGTAGTGTCATACGAATCATGTTGTTATGTGGTAGACAACCACAGTCCTTACTGTCGGTAGTGTCATACGAATCATGTTGTTATGTGGTAGACAACCACAGTCCTTGCTGCTGGTAGTGTCATACGAATCATGTTTTTATGTGGTAGACAACCACAGTCCTTACTGTCGGTAGTGTCATACGAATCATGTTGTTATGTGGTAGACAACCACAGTCCTTACTGTCGGTAGTGTCATACGAATCATGTTGTTATGTGGTAGACAACCACAGTCCTTACTGTCGGTAGTGTCATACGAATCATGTTGTTATGTGGTAGACAACCACAGTCCTTACTGTCGGTAGTGTCATACGAATCATGTTGTTATGTGGTAGACAACCACAGTCCTTACTGCACGGTAGTGTCATACGAATCATGTTGTTATGTGGTGAACAACCACAGTCCTTACTGTCGGTAGTGTCATACGAATCATGTTGTTATGTGGTAGACAACCACAGTCTTACTGCTGTAGTAGTGTCATACGAATCATGTTGTTATGTGGTAGACAACCACAGTCCTTACTGTCGGTAGTGTCATACGAATCATGTTGTTATGTGGTAGACAACCACAGTCCTTACTGTCGGTAGTGTCATACGAATCATGTTGTTATGTGGTAGACAACCACAGTCCTTACTGTCGGTAGTGTCATACGAATCATGTTGTTATGTGGTAGACAACCACAGTCCTTACTGCTGGTAGTGTCATACGAATCATGTTGTTATGTGGTAGACAACCACAGTCCCACTGTCGGTAGTGTCATACGAATCATGTTGTTATGTGGTAGACAACCACAGTCCTTACTGTCGGTAGTGTCATACGAATCATGTTGTTATGTGGTAGACAACCACAGTCCTTACTGTCGGTAGTGTCATACGAATCATGTTGTTATGTGGTAGACAACCACAGTCCTTACTGTCGGTAGTGTCATACGAATCATGTTGTTATGTGGTAGACAACCACAGTCCTTACTGTCGGTAGTGTCATACGAATCATGTTGTTATGTGGTAAACAACCACAGTCCTTACTGTCGGTAGTGTCATACGAATCATGTTGTTATGTGGTAGACAACCACAGTCCTTACTGTCGGTAGTGTCATACGAATCATGTTGTTATGTGGTGACAACCACAGTCCTTACTGTCGGTAGTGTCATACGAATCATGTTGTTATGTGGTAGACAACCACAGTCCTTACTGTCGGTAGTGTCATACGAATCATGTTGTTATGTGGTAGACAACCACAGTCCTTACTGTCGGTAGTGTCATACGAATCATGTTGTTATGTGGTAGACAACCACAGTCCTTACTGCTGGTAGTGTCATACGAATCATGTTGTTATGTGGTAGACAACCACAGTCCTTACTGTCGGTAGTGTCATACGAATCATGTTGTTATGTGGTAGACAACCACAGTCCTTACTGCTGGTAGTGTCATACGAATCATGTTGTTATGTGGTAGACAACCACAGTCCTTACTGTCGGTAGTGTCATACGAATCATGTTGTTATGTGGTAGACAACCACAGTCCTTACTGTCGGTAGTGTCATACGAATCATGTTGTTATGTGGTAGACAACCACAGTCCTTACTGTCGGTAGTGTCATACGAATCATGTTGTTATGTGGTAGACAACCACAGTCCTTACTGTCGGTAGTGTCATACGAATCATGTTGTTATGTGGTAGACAACCACAGTCCTTACTGTCGGTAGTGTCATACGAATCATGTTGTTATGTGGTAGACAACCACAGTCCTTACTGTCGGTAGTGTCATACGAATCATGTTGTTATGTGGTAGACAACCACAGTCCTTACTGTCGGTAGTGTCATACGAATCATGTTGTTATGTGGTAGAACCACAGTCCTTACTGTCGGTAGTGTCATACGAATCATGTTGTTATGTGGTAGACAACCACAGTCCTTACTGTCGGTAGTGTCATACGAATCATGTTGTTATGTGGTAGACAACCACAGTCCTTACTGTCGGTAGTGTCATACGAATCATGTTGTTATGTGGTAGACAACCACAGTCCTTACTGTCGGTAGTGTCATACGAATCATGTTGTTATGTGGTAGACAACCACAGTCCTTACTGTCGGTAGTGTCATACGAATCATGTTGTTATGTGGTAGACAACCACAGTCCTTACTGTCGGTAGTGTCATACGAATCATGTTGTTATGTGGTAGACAACCACAGTCCTTACTGTCGGTAGTGTCATACGAATCATGTTGTTATGTGGTAGACAACCACAGTCCTTACTGTCGGTAGTGTCATACGAATCATGTTGTTATGTGGTAGACAACCACAGTCCTTACTGTCGGTAGTGTCATACGAATCATGTTGTTATGTGGTAGACAACCACAGTCCTTACTGTCGGTAGTGTCATACGAATCATGTTGTTATGTGGTAGACAACCACAGTCCTTACTGTCGGTAGTGTCATACGAATCATGTTGTTATGTGGTAGACAACCACAGTCCTTACTGTCGGTAGTGTCATACGAATCATGTTGTTATGTGGTAGACAACCACAGTCCTTACTGTCGGTAGTGTCATACGAATCATGTTGTTATGTGGTAGACAACCACAGTCCTTACTGTCGGTAGTGTCATACGAATCATGTTGTTATGTGGTAGACAACCACAGTCCTTACTGCTGGTAGTGTCATACGAATCATGTTGTTATGTGGTAGACAACCACAGTCCTTACTGTCGGTAGTGTCATACGAATCATGTTGTTATGTGGTAGACAACCACAGTCCTTACTGTCGGTAGTGTCATACGAATCATGTTGTTATGTGGTAGACAACCACAGTCCTTACTGTCGGTAGTGTCATACGAATCATGTTGTTATGTGGTAGACAACCACAGTCCTTACTGTCGGTAGTGTCATACGAATCATGTTGTTATGTGGTAGACAACCACAGTCCTTACTGTCGGTAGTGTCATACGAATCATGTTGTTATGTGGTAGACAACCACAGTCCTTACTGTCGGTAGTGTCATACGAATCATGTTGTTATGTGGTAGACAACCACAGTCCTTACTGTCGGTAGTGTCATACGAATCATGTTGTTATGTGGTAGACAACCACAGTCCTTACTGTCGGTAGTGTCATACGAATCATGTTGTTATGTGGTAGACAACCACAGTCCTTACTGTCGGTAGTGTCATACGAATCATGTTGTTATGTGGTAGACAACCACAGTCCTTACTGTCGGTAGTGTCATACGAATCATGTTGTTATGTGGTAGACAACCACAGTCCTTACTGTCGGTAGTGTCATACGAATCATGTTGTTATGTGGTAGACAACCACAGTCCTTACTGTCGGTAGTGTCATACGAATCATGTTGTTATGTGGTAGACAACCACAGTCCTTACTGTCGGTAGTGTCATACGAATCATGTTGTTATGTGGTAGACAACCACAGTCCTTACTGTCGGTAGTGTCATACGAATCATGTTGTTATGTGGTAGACAACCACAGTCCTTACTGTCGGTAGTGTCATACGAATCATGTTGTTATGTGGTAGACAACCACAGTCCTTACTGTCGGTAGTGTCATACGAATCATGTTGTTATGTGGTAGACAACCACAGTCCTTACTGTCGGTAGTGTCATACGAATCATGTTGTTATGTGGTAGACAACCACAGTCCTTACTGTCGGTAGTGTCATACGAATCATGTTGTTATGTGGTAGACAACCACAGTCCTTACTGTCGGTAGTGTCATACGAATCATGTTGTTATGTGGTAGACAACCACAGTCCTTACTGTCGGTAGTGTCATACGAATCATGTTGTTATGTGGTAGACAACCACAGTCCTTACTGTCGGTAGTGTCATACGAATCATGTTGTTATGTGGTAGACAACCACAGTCCTTACTGTCGGTAGTGTCATACGAATCATGTTGTTATGTGGTAGACAACCACAGTCCTTACTGTCGGTAGTGTCATACGAATCATGTTGTTATGTGGTAGACAACCACAGTCCTTACTGTCGGTAGTGTCATACGAATCATGTTGTTATGTGGTAGACAACCACAGTCCTTACTGTCGGTAGTGTCATACGAATCATGTTGTTATGTGGTAGACAACCACAGTCCTTACTGTCGGTAGTGTCATACGAATCATGTTGTTATGTGGTAGACAACCACAGTCCTTACTGTCGGTAGTGTCATACGAATCATGTTGTTATGTGGTAGACAACCACAGTCCTTACTGTCGGTAGTGTCATACGAATCATGTTGTTATGTGGTAGACAACCACAGTCCTTACTGTCGGTAGTGTCATACGAATCATGTTGTTATGTGGTAGACAACCACAGTCCTTACTGTCGGTAGTGTCATACGAATCATGTTGTTATGTGGTAGACAACCACAGTCCTTACTGTCGGTAGTGTCATACGAATCATGTTGTTATGTGGTAGACAACCACAGTCCTTACTGTCGGTAGTGTCATACGAATCATGTTGTTATGTGGTAGACAACCACAGTCCTTACTGTCGGTAGTGTCATACGAATCATGTTGTTATGTGGTAGACAACCACAGTCCTTACTGTCGGTAGTGTCATACGAATCATGTTGTTATGTGGTAGACAACCACAGTCCTTACTGTCGGTAGTGTCATACGAATCATGTTGTTATGTGGTAGACAACCACAGTCCTTACTGTCGGTAGTGTCATACGAATCATGTTGTTATGTGGTAGACAACCACAGTCCTTACTGTCGGTAGTGTCATACGAATCATGTTGTTATGTGGTAGAACAACCACAGTCCTTACTGTCGGTAGTGTCATACGAATCATGTTGTTATGTGGTAGACAACCACAGTCCTTACTGTCGGTAGTGTCATACGAATCATGTTGTTATGTGGTAGACAACCACAGTCCTTACTGTCGGTAGTGTCATACGAATCATGTTGTTATGTGGTGACAACCACAGTCCTTACTGTCGGTAGTGTCATACGAATCATGTTGTTATGTGGTAGACAACCACAGTCCTTACTGTCGGTAGTGTCATACGAATCATGTTGTTATGTGGTAGACAACCACAGTCCTTACTGTCGGTAGTGTCATACGAATCATGTTGTTATGTGGTAGACAACCACAGTCCTTACTGTCGGTAGTGTCATACGAATCATGTTGTTATGTGGTAGACAACCACAGTCCTTACTGTCGGTAGTGTCATACGAATCATGTTGTTATGTGGTAGACAACCACAGTCCTTACTGTCGGTAGTGTCATACGAATCATGTTGTTATGTGGTAGACAACCACAGTCCTTACTGTCGGTAGTGTCATACGAATCATGTTGTTATGTGGTAGACAACCACAGTCCTTACTGTCGGTAGTGTCATACGAATCATGTTGTTATGTGGTAGACAACCACAGTCCTTACTGTCGGTAGTGTCATACGAATCATGTTGTTATGTGGTAGACAACCACAGTCCTTACTGTCGGTAGTGTCATACGAATCATGTTGTTATGTGGTAGAACAACCACAGTCCTTACTGCTGGTAGTGTCATACGAATCATGTTGTTATGTGGTAGACAACCACAGTCCTTACTGTCGGTAGTGTCATACGAATCATGTTGTTATGTGGTAGACAACCACAGTCCTTACTGTCGGTAGTGTCATACGAATCATGTTGTTATGTGGTAGACAACCACAGTCCTTACTGTCGGTAGTGTCATACGAATCATGTTGTTATGTGGTAGACAACCACAGTCCTTACTGTCGGTAGTGTCATACGAATCATGTTGTTATGTGGTAGACAACCACAGTCCTTACTGTCGGTAGTGTCATACGAATCATGTTGTTATGTGGTAGACAACCACAGTCCTTACTGTCGGTAGTGTCATACGAATCATGTTGTTATGTGGTAGACAACCACAGTCCTTACTGTCGGTAGTGTCATACGAATCATGTTGTTATGTGGTAGACAACCACAGTCCTTACTGTCGGTAGTGTCATACGAATCATGTTGTTATGTGGTAGACAACCACAGTCCTTACTGTCGGTAGTGTCATACGAATCATGTTGTTATGTGGTAGACAACCACAGTCCTTACTGTCGGTAGTGTCATACGAATCATGTTGTTATGTGGTAGACAACCACAGTCCTTACTGTCGGTAGTGTCATACGAATCATGTTGTTATGTGGTAGACAACCACAGTCCTTACTGTCGGTAGTGTCATACGAATCATGTTGTTATGTGGTAGACAACCACAGTCCTTACTGTCGGTAGTGTCATACGAATCATGTTGTTATGTGGTAGACAACCACAGTCCTTACTGTCGGTAGTGTCATACGAATCATGTTGTTATGTGGTAGACAACCACAGTCCTTACTGTCGGTAGTGTCATACGAATCATGTTGTTATGTGGTAGACAACCACAGTCCTTACTGTCGGTAGTGTCATACGAATCATGTTGTTATGTGGTAGACAACCACAGTCCTTACTGTCGGTAGTGTCATACGAATCATGTTGTTATGTGGTAGACAACCACAGTCCTTACTGTCGGTAGTGTCATACGAATCATGTTGTTATGTGGTAGACAACCACAGTCCTTACTGTCGGTAGTGTCATACGAATCATGTTGTTATGTGGTAGACAACCACAGTCCTTACTGTCGGTAGTGTCATACGAATCATGTTGTTATGTGGTAGACAACCACAGTCCTTACTGTCGGTAGTGTCATACGAATCATGTTGTTATGTGGTAGACAACCACAGTCCTTACTGTCGGTAGTGTCATACGAATCATGTTGTTATGTGGTAGACAACCACAGTCCTTACTGTCGGTAGTGTCATACGAATCATGTTGTTATGTGGTAGACAACCACAGTCCTTACTGTCGGTAGTGTCATACGAATCATGTTGTTATGTGGTAGACAACCACAGTCCTTACTGTCGGTAGTGTCATACGAATCATGTTGTTATGTGGTAGACAACCACAGTCCTTACTGTCGGTAGTGTCATACGAATCATGTTGTTATGTGGTAGACAACCACAGTCCTTACTGTCGGTAGTGTCATACGAATCATGTTGTTATGTGGTAGACAACCACAGTCCTTACTGTCGGTAGTGTCATACGAATCATGTTGTTATGTGGTAGACAACCACAGTCCTTACTGTCGGTAGTGTCATACGAATCATGTTGTTATGTGGTAGACAACCACAGTCCTTACTGTCGGTAGTGTCATACGAATCATGTTGTTATGTGGTAGAACAACCACAGTCCTTACTGTCGGTAGTGTCATACGAATCATGTTGTTATGTGGTAGACAACCACAGTCCTTACTGTCGGTAGTGTCATACGAATCATGTTGTTATGTGGTAGACAACCACAGTCCTTACTGTCGGTAGTGTCATACGAATCATGTTGTTATGTGGTAGACAACCACAGTCCTTACTGTCGGTAGTGTCATACGAATCATGTTGTTATGTGGTAGACAACCACAGTCCTTACTGTCGGTAGTGTCATACGAATCATGTTGTTATGTGGTAGACAACCACAGTCCTTACTGTCGGTAGTGTCATACGAATCATGTTGTTATGTGGTAGACAACCACAGTCCTTACTGTCGGTAGTGTCATACGAATCATGTTGTTATGTGGTAGACAACCACAGTCCTTACTGTCGGTAGTGTCATACGAATCATGTTGTTATGTGGTAGACAACCACAGTCCTTACTGTCGGTAGTGTCATACGAATCATGTTGTTATGTGGTAGACAACCACAGTCCTTACTGTCGGTAGTGTCATACGAATCATGTTGTTATGTGGTAGACAACCACAGTCCTTACTGTCGGTAGTGTCATACGAATCATGTTGTTATGTGGTAGACAACCACAGTCCTTACTGTCGGTAGTGTCATACGAATCATGTTGTTATGTGGTAGACAACCACAGTCCTTACTGTCGGTAGTGTCATACGAATCATGTTGTTATGTGGTAGACAACCACAGTCCTTACTGTCGGTAGTGTCATACGAATCATGTTGTTATGTGGTAGACAACCACAGTCCTTACTGTCGGTAGTGTCATACGAATCATGTTGTTATGTGGTGAACAACCACAGTCCTTACTGTCGGTAGTGTCATACGAATCATGTTGTTATGTGGTAGACAACCACAGTCCTTACTGTCGGTAGTGTCATACGAATCATGTTGTTATGTGGTGAGACAACCACAGTCCTTACTGTCGGTAGTGTCATACGAATCATGTTGTTATGTGGTAGACAACCACAGTCCTTACTGTCGGTAGTGTCATACGAATCATGTTGTTATGTGGTAGACAACCACAGTCCTTACTGTCGGTAGTGTCATACGAATCATGTTGTTATGTGGTAGACAACCACAGTCCTTACTGTCGGTAGTGTCATACGAATCATGTTGTTATGTGGTAGACAACCACAGTCCTTACTGTCGGTAGTGTCATACGAATCATGTTGTTATGTGGTAGACAACCACAGTCCTTACTGTCGGTAGTGTCATACGAATCATGTTGTTATGTGGTAGACAACCACAGTCCTTACTGTCGGTAGTGTCATACGAATCATGTTGTTATGTGGTAGACAACCACAGTCCTTACTGTCGGTAGTGTCATACGAATCATGTTGTTATGTGGTAGACAACCACAGTCCTTACTGTCGGTAGTGTCATACGAATCATGTTGTTATGTGGTAGACAACCACAGTCCTTACTGTCGGTAGTGTCATACGAATCATGTTGTTATGTGGTAGACAACCACAGTCCTTACTGTCGGTAGTGTCATACGAATCATGTTGTTATGTGGTGAGACAACCACAGTCCTTACTGTCGGTAGTGTCATACGAATCATGTTGTTATGTGGTAGACAACCACAGTCCTTACTGTCGGTAGTGTCATACGAATCATGTTGTTATGTGGTAGACAACCACAGTCCTTACTGTCGGTAGTGTCATACGAATCATGTTGTTATGTGGTAGACAACCACAGTCCTTACTGTCGGTAGTGTCATACGAATCATGTTGTTATGTGGTAGACAACCACAGTCCTTACTGTCGGTAGTGTCATACGAATCATGTTGTTATGTGGTAGACAACCACAGTCCTTACTGTCGGTAGTGTCATACGAATCATGTTGTTATGTGGTAGACAACCACAGTCCTTACTGTCGGTAGTGTCATACGAATCATGTTGTTATGTGGTAGACAACCACAGTCCTTACTGTCGGTAGTGTCATACGAATCATGTTGTTATGTGGTAGACAACCACAGTCCTTACTGTCGGTAGTGTCATACGAATCATGTTGTTATGTGGTAGACAACCACAGTCCTTACTGTCGGTAGTGTCATACGAATCATGTTGTTATGTGGTAGACAACCACAGTCCTTACTGTCGGTAGTGTCATACGAATCATGTTGTTATGTGGTAGACAACCACAGTCCTTACTGTCGGTAGTGTCATACGAATCATGTTGTTATGTGGTAGACAACCACAGTCCTTACTGTCGGTAGTGTCATACGAATCATGTTGTTATGTGGTAGACAACCACAGTCCTTACTGTCGGTAGTGTCATACGAATCATGTTGTTATGTGGTAGACAACCACAGTCCTTACTGTCGGTAGTGTCATACGAATCATGTTGTTATGTGGTAGACAACCACAGTCCTTACTGTCGGTAGTGTCATACGAATCATGTTGTTATGTGGTAGACAACCACAGTCCTTACTGTCGGTAGTGTCATACGAATCATGTTGTTATGTGGTAGACAACCACAGTCCTTACTGTCGGTAGTGTCATACGAATCATGTTGTTATGTGGTAGACAACCACAGTCCTTACTGTCGGTAGTGTCATACGAATCATGTTGTTATGTGGTAGACAACCACAGTCCTTACTGTCGGTAGTGTCATACGAATCATGTTGTTATGTGGTAGACAACCACAGTCCTTACTGTCGGTAGTGTCATACGAATCATGTTGTTATGTGGTAGACAACCACAGTCCTTACTGTCGGTAGTGTCATACGAATCATGTTGTTATGTGGTAGACAACCACAGTCCTTACTGTCGGTAGTGTCATACGAATCATGTTGTTATGTGGTAGACAACCACAGTCCTTACTGTCGGTAGTGTCATACGAATCATGTTGTTATGTGGTAGACAACCACAGTCCTTACTGTCGGTAGTGTCATACGAATCATGTTGTTATGTGGTAGACAACCACAGTCCTTACTGTCGGTAGTGTCATACGAATCATGTTGTTATGTGGTAGACAACCACAGTCCTTACTGTCGGTAGTGTCATACGAATCATGTTGTTATGTGGTAGACAACCACAGTCCTTACTGTCGGTAGTGTCATACGAATCATGTTGTTATGTGGTGACAACCACAGTCCTTACTGTCGGTAGTGTCATACGAATCATGTTGTTATGTGGTAGACAACCACAGTCCTTACTGTCGGTAGTGTCATACGAATCATGTTGTTATGTGGTAGACAACCACAGTCCTTACTGTCGGTAGTGTCATACGAATCATGTTGTTATGTGGTAGACAACCACAGTCCTTACTGTCGGTAGTGTCATACGAATCATGTTGTTATGTGGTAGACAACCACAGTCCTTACTGTCGGTAGTGTCATACGAATCATGTTGTTATGTGGTAGACAACCACAGTCCTTACTGTCGGTAGTGTCATACGAATCATGTTGTTATGTGGTAGACAACCACAGTCCTTACTGTCGGTAGTGTCATACGAATCATGTTGTTATGTGGTAGACAACCACAGTCCTTACTGTCGGTAGTGTCATACGAATCATGTTGTTATGTGGTAGACAACCACAGTCCTTACTGTCGGTAGTGTCATACGAATCATGTTGTTATGTGGTAGACAACCACAGTCCTTACTGTCGGTAGTGTCATACGAATCATGTTGTTATGTGGTAGACAACCACAGTCCTTACTGTCGGTAGTGTCATACGAATCATGTTGTTATGTGGTAGACAACCACAGTCCTTACTGTCGGTAGTGTCATACGAATCATGTTGTTATGTGGTAGACAACCACAGTCCTTACTGTCGGTAGTGTCATACGAATCATGTTGTTATGTGGTAGACAACCACAGTCCTTACTGTCGGTAGTGTCATACGAATCATGTTGTTATGTGGTAGACAACCACAGTCCTTACTGTCGGTAGTGTCATACGAATCATGTTGTTATGTGGTAGACAACCACAGTCCTTACTGTCGGTAGTGTCATACGAATCATGTTGTTATGTGGTAGACAACCACAGTCCTTACTGTCGGTAGTGTCATACGAATCATGTTGTTATGTGGTAGACAACCACAGTCCTTACTGTCGGTAGTGTCATACGAATCATGTTGTTATGTGGTAGACAACCACAGTCCTTACTGTCGGTAGTGTCATACGAATCATGTTGTTATGTGGTAGACAACCACAGTCCTTACTGTCGGTAGTGTCATACGAATCATGTTGTTATGTGGTAGACAACCACAGTCCTTACTGTCGGTAGTGTCATACGAATCATGTTGTTATGTGGTGAGACAACCACAGTCCTTACTGTCGGTAGTGTCATACGAATCATGTTGTTATGTGGTAGACAACCACAGTCCTTACTGTCGGTAGTGTCATACGAATCATGTTGTTATGTGGTAGACAACCACAGTCCTTACTGTCGGTAGTGTCATACGAATCATGTTGTTATGTGGTAGACAACCACAGTCCTTACTGTCGGTAGTGTCATACGAATCATGTTGTTATGTGGTAGACAACCACAGTCCTTACTGTCGGTAGTGTCATACGAATCATGTTGTTATGTGGTAGACAACCACAGTCCTTACTGTCGGTAGTGTCATACGAATCATGTTGTTATGTGGTAGACAACCACAGTCCTTACTGTCGGTAGTGTCATACGAATCATGTTGTTATGTGGTAGACAACCACAGTCCTTACTGTCGGTAGTGTCATACGAATCATGTTGTTATGTGGTAGACAACCACAGTCCTTACTGTCGGTAGTGTCATACGAATCATGTTGTTATGTGGTAGACAACCACAGTCCTTACTGTCGGTAGTGTCATACGAATCATGTTGTTATGTGGTAGACAACCACAGTCCTTACTGTCGGTAGTGTCATACGAATCATGTTGTTATGTGGTAGACAACCACAGTCCTTACTGTCGGTAGTGTCATACGAATCATGTTGTTATGTGGTAGACAACCACAGTCCTTACTGTCGGTAGTGTCATACGAATCATGTTGTTATGTGGTGAACAACCACAGTCCTTACTGTCGGTAGTGTCATACGAATCATGTTGTTATGTGGTAGACAACCACAGTCCTTACTGTCGGTAGTGTCATACGAATCATGTTGTTATGTGGTAGACAACCACAGTCCTTACTGTCGGTAGTGTCATACGAATCATGTTGTTATGTGGTAGACAACCACAGTCCTTACTGTCGGTAGTGTCATACGAATCATGTTGTTATGTGGTAGACAACCACAGTCCTTACTGTCGGTAGTGTCATACGAATCATGTTGTTATGTGGTAGACAACCACAGTCCTTACTGTCGGTAGTGTCATACGAATCATGTTGTTATGTGGTAGACAACCACAGTCCTTACTGTCGGTAGTGTCATACGAATCATGTTGTTATGTGGTAGACAACCACAGTCCTTACTGTCGGTAGTGTCATACGAATCATGTTGTTATGTGGTAGACAACCACAGTCCTTACTGTCGGTAGTGTCATACGAATCATGTTGTTATGTGGTAGACAACCACAGTCCTTACTGTCGGTAGTGTCATACGAATCATGTTGTTATGTGGTAGACAACCACAGTCCTTACTGTCGGTAGTGTCATACGAATCATGTTGTTATGTGGTAGACAACCACAGTCCTTACTGTCGGTAGTGTCATACGAATCATGTTGTTATGTGGTAGACAACCACAGTCCTTACTGTCGGTAGTGTCATACGAATCATGTTGTTATGTGGTAGACAACCACAGTCCTTACTGTCGGTAGTGTCATACGAATCATGTTGTTATGTGGTGAACAACCACAGTCCTTACTGTCGGTAGTGTCATACGAATCATGTTGTTATGTGGTAGACAACCACAGTCCTTACTGTCGGTAGTGTCATACGAATCATGTTGTTATGTGGTAGACAACCACAGTCCTTACTGTCGGTAGTGTCATACGAATCATGTTGTTATGTGGTAGACAACCACAGTCCTTACTGTCGGTAGTGTCATACGAATCATGTTGTTATGTGGTAGACAACCACAGTCCTTACTGTCGGTAGTGTCATACGAATCATGTTGTTATGTGGTAGACAACCACAGTCCTTACTGTCGGTAGTGTCATACGAATCATGTTGTTATGTGGTAGACAACCACAGTCCTTACTGTCGGTAGTGTCATACGAATCATGTTGTTATGTGGTAGACAACCACAGTCCTTACTGTCGGTAGTGTCATACGAATCATGTTGTTATGTGGTAGACAACCACAGTCCTTACTGTCGGTAGTGTCATACGAATCATGTTGTTATGTGGTAGACAACCACAGTCCTTACTGTCGGTAGTGTCATACGAATCATGTTGTTATGTGGTAGACAACCACAGTCCTTACTGTCGGTAGTGTCATACGAATCATGTTGTTATGTGGTAGACAACCACAGTCCTTACTGTCGGTAGTGTCATACGAATCATGTTGTTATGTGGTAGACAACCACAGTCCTTACTGTCGGTAGTGTCATACGAATCATGTTGTTATGTGGTAGACAACCACAGTCCTTACTGTCGGTAGTGTCATACGAATCATGTTGTTATGTGGTAGACAACCACAGTCCTTACTGTCGGTAGTGTCATACGAATCATGTTGTTATGTGGTAGACAACCACAGTCCTTACTGTCGGTAGTGTCATACGAATCATGTTGTTATGTGGTAGACAACCACAGTCCTTACTGTCGGTAGTGTCATACGAATCATGTTGTTATGTGGTAGACAACCACAGTCCTTACTGTCGGTAGTGTCATACGAATCATGTTGTTATGTGGTAGACAACCACAGTCCTTACTGTCGGTAGTGTCATACGAATCATGTTGTTATGTGGTAGACAACCACAGTCCTTACTGTCGGTAGTGTCATACGAATCATGTTGTTATGTGGTAGACAACCACAGTCCTTACTGTCGGTAGTGTCATACGAATCATGTTGTTATGTGGTAGACAACCACAGTCCTTACTGTCGGTAGTGTCATACGAATCATGTTGTTATGTGGTAGACAACCACAGTCCTTACTGTCGGTAGTGTCATACGAATCATGTTGTTATGTGGTAGACAACCACAGTCCTTACTGTCGGTAGTGTCATACGAATCATGTTGTTATGTGGTAGACAACCACAGTCCTTACTGTCGGTAGTGTCATACGAATCATGTTGTTATGTGGTAGACAACCACAGTCCTTACTGTCGGTAGTGTCATACGAATCATGTTGTTATGTGGTAGACAACCACAGTCCTTACTGTCGGTAGTGTCATACGAATCATGTTGTTATGTGGTAGACAACCACAGTCCTTACTGTCGGTAGTGTCATACGAATCATGTTGTTATGTGGTAGACAACCACAGTCCTTACTGTCGGTAGTGTCATACGAATCATGTTGTTATGTGGTAGACAACCACAGTCCTTACTGTCGGTAGTGTCATACGAATCATGTTGTTATGTGGTAGACAACCACAGTCCTTACTGTCGGTAGTGTCATACGAATCATGTTGTTATGTGGTAGAACAACCACAGTCCTTACTGTCGGTAGTGTCATACGAATCATGTTGTTATGTGGTAGACAACCACAGTCCTTACTGTCGGTAGTGTCATACGAATCATGTTGTTATGTGGTAGACAACCACAGTCCTTACTGTCGGTAGTGTCATACGAATCATGTTGTTATGTGGTAGACAACCACAGTCCTTACTGTCGGTAGTGTCATACGAATCATGTTGTTATGTGGTAGACAACCACAGTCCTTACTGTCGGTAGTGTCATACGAATCATGTTGTTATGTGGTAGACAACCACAGTCCTTACTGTCGGTAGTGTCATACGAATCATGTTGTTATGTGGTAGACAACCACAGTCCTTACTGTCGGTAGTGTCATACGAATCATGTTGTTATGTGGTAGACAACCACAGTCCTTACTGTCGGTAGTGTCATACGAATCATGTTGTTATGTGGTAGACAACCACAGTCCTTACTGTCGGTAGTGTCATACGAATCATGTTGTTATGTGGTAGACAACCACAGTCCTTACTGTCGGTAGTGTCATACGAATCATGTTGTTATGTGGTAGACAACCACAGTCCTTACTGTCGGTAGTGTCATACGAATCATGTTGTTATGTGGTAGACAACCACAGTCCTTACTGTCGGTAGTGTCATACGAATCATGTTGTTATGTGGTAGACAACCACAGTCCTTACTGTCGGTAGTGTCATACGAATCATGTTGTTATGTGGTAGACAACCACAGTCCTTACTGTCGGTAGTGTCATACGAATCATGTTGTTATGTGGTAGACAACCACAGTCCTTACTGTCGGTAGTGTCATACGAATCATGTTGTTATGTGGTAGACAACCACAGTCCTTACTGTCGGTAGTGTCATACGAATCATGTTGTTATGTGGTAGACAACCACAGTCCTTACTGTCGGTAGTGTCATACGAATCATGTTGTTATGTGGTAGACAACCACAGTCCTTACTGTCGGTAGTGTCATACGAATCATGTTGTTATGTGGTGAACAACCACAGTCCTTACTGTCGGTAGTGTCATACGAATCATGTTGTTATGTGGTAGACAACCACAGTCCTTACTGTCGGTAGTGTCATACGAATCATGTTGTTATGTGGTAGACAACCACAGTCCTTACTGTCGGTAGTGTCATACGAATCATGTTGTTATGTGGTAGACAACCACAGTCCTTACTGTCGGTAGTGTCATACGAATCATGTTGTTATGTGGTAGACAACCACAGTCCTTACTGTCGGTAGTGTCATACGAATCATGTTGTTATGTGGTAGACAACCACAGTCCTTACTGTCGGTAGTGTCATACGAATCATGTTGTTATGTGGTAGACAACCACAGTCCTTACTGTCGGTAGTGTCATACGAATCATGTTGTTATGTGGTAGACAACCACAGTCCTTACTGTCGGTAGTGTCATACGAATCATGTTGTTATGTGGTGACAACCACAGTCCTTACTGTCGGTAGTGTCATACGAATCATGTTGTTATGTGGTAGACAACCACAGTCCTTACTGTCGGTAGTGTCATACGAATCATGTTGTTATGTGGTAGACAACCACAGTCCTTACTGTCGGTAGTGTCATACGAATCATGTTGTTATGTGGTAGACAACCACAGTCCTTACTGTCGGTAGTGTCATACGAATCATGTTGTTATGTGGTAGACAACCACAGTCCTTACTGTCGGTAGTGTCATACGAATCATGTTGTTATGTGGTAGACAACCACAGTCCTTACTGTCGGTAGTGTCATACGAATCATGTTGTTATGTGGTAGACAACCACAGTCCTTACTGTCGGTAGTGTCATACGAATCATGTTGTTATGTGGTAGACAACCACAGTCCTTACTGTCGGTAGTGTCATACGAATCATGTTGTTATGTGGTAGACAACCACAGTCCTTACTGTCGGTAGTGTCATACGAATCATGTTGTTATGTGGTAGACAACCACAGTCCTTACTGTCGGTAGTGTCATACGAATCATGTTGTTATGTGGTGACAACCACAGTCCTTACTGTCGGTAGTGTCATACGAATCATGTTGTTATGTGGTAGACAACCACAGTCCTTACTGTCGGTAGTGTCATACGAATCATGTTGTTATGTGGTAGACAACCACAGTCCTTACTGTCGGTAGTGTCATACGAATCATGTTGTTATGTGGTAGACAACCACAGTCCTTACTGTCGGTAGTGTCATACGAATCATGTTGTTATGTGGTAGACAACCACAGTCCTTACTGTCGGTAGTGTCATACGAATCATGTTGTTATGTGGTAGACAACCACAGTCCTTACTGTCGGTAGTGTCATACGAATCATGTTGTTATGTGGTAGACAACCACAGTCCTTACTGTCGGTAGTGTCATACGAATCATGTTGTTATGTGGTAGACAACCACAGTCCTTACTGTCGGTAGTGTCATACGAATCATGTTGTTATGTGGTAGACAACCACAGTCCTTACTGTCGGTAGTGTCATACGAATCATGTTGTTATGTGGTAGACAACCACAGTCCTTACTGTCGGTAGTGTCATACGAATCATGTTGTTATGTGGTAGACAACCACAGTCCTTACTGTCGGTAGTGTCATACGAATCATGTTGTTATGTGGTAGACAACCACAGTCCTTACTGTCGGTAGTGTCATACGAATCATGTTGTTATGTGGTAGACAACCACAGTCCTTACTGTCGGTAGTGTCATACGAATCATGTTGTTATGTGGTAGACAACCACAGTCCTTACTGTCGGTAGTGTCATACGAATCATGTTGTTATGTGGTAGACAACCACAGTCCTTACTGTCGGTAGTGTCATACGAATCATGTTGTTATGTGGTAGACAACCACAGTCCTTACTGTCGGTAGTGTCATACGAATCATGTTGTTATGTGGTAGACAACCACAGTCCTTACTGTCGGTAGTGTCATACGAATCATGTTGTTATGTGGTAGACAACCACAGTCCTTACTGTCGGTAGTGTCATACGAATCATGTTGTTATGTGGTAGACAACCACAGTCCTTACTGTCGGTAGTGTCATACGAATCATGTTGTTATGTGGTAGACAACCACAGTCCTTACTGTCGGTAGTGTCATACGAATCATGTTGTTATGTGGTAGACAACCACAGTCCTTACTGTCGGTAGTGTCATACGAATCATGTTGTTATGTGGTAGACAACCACAGTCCTTACTGTCGGTAGTGTCATACGAATCATGTTGTTATGTGGTAGACAACCACAGTCCTTACTGTCGGTAGTGTCATACGAATCATGTTGTTATGTGGTAGACAACCACAGTCCTTACTGTCGGTAGTGTCATACGAATCATGTTGTTATGTGGTAGACAACCACAGTCCTTACTGTCGGTAGTGTCATACGAATCATGTTGTTATGTGGTGACAACCACAGTCCTTACTGTCGGTAGTGTCATACGAATCATGTTGTTATGTGGTAGACAACCACAGTCCTTACTGTCGGTAGTGTCATACGAATCATGTTGTTATGTGGTAGACAACCACAGTCCTTACTGTCGGTAGTGTCATACGAATCATGTTGTTATGTGGTAGACAACCACAGTCCTTACTGTCGGTAGTGTCATACGAATCATGTTGTTATGTGGTAGACAACCACAGTCCTTACTGTCGGTAGTGTCATACGAATCATGTTGTTATGTGGTAGACAACCACAGTCCTTACTGTCGGTAGTGTCATACGAATCATGTTGTTATGTGGTAGACAACCACAGTCCTTACTGTCGGTAGTGTCATACGAATCATGTTGTTATGTGGTAGACAACCACAGTCCTTACTGTCGGTAGTGTCATACGAATCATGTTGTTATGTGGTAGACAACCACAGTCCTTACTGTCGGTAGTGTCATACGAATCATGTTGTTATGTGGTAGACAACCACAGTCCTTACTGTCGGTAGTGTCATACGAATCATGTTGTTATGTGGTAGACAACCACAGTCCTTACTGTCGGTAGTGTCATACGAATCATGTTGTTATGTGGTAGACAACCACAGTCCTTACTGTCGGTAGTGTCATACGAATCATGTTGTTATGTGGTAGACAACCACAGTCCTTACTGTCGGTAGTGTCATACGAATCATGTTGTTATGTGGTAGACAACCACAGTCCTTACTGTCGGTAGTGTCATACGAATCATGTTGTTATGTGGTAGACAACCACAGTCCTTACTGTCGGTAGTGTCATACGAATCATGTTGTTATGTGGTAGACAACCACAGTCCTTACTGTCGGTAGTGTCATACGAATCATGTTGTTATGTGGTAGACAACCACAGTCCTTACTGTCGGTAGTGTCATACGAATCATGTTGTTATGTGGTAGACAACCACAGTCCTTACTGTCGGTAGTGTCATACGAATCATGTTGTTATGTGGTAGACAACCACAGTCCTTACTGTCGGTAGTGTCATACGAATCATGTTGTTATGTGGTAGACAACCACAGTCCTTACTGTCGGTAGTGTCATACGAATCATGTTGTTATGTGGTAGACAACCACAGTCCTTACTGTCGGTAGTGTCATACGAATCATGTTGTTATGTGGTAGACAACCACAGTCCTTACTGTCGGTAGTGTCATACGAATCATGTTGTTATGTGGTAGACAACCACAGTCCTTACTGTCGGTAGTGTCATACGAATCATGTTGTTATGTGGTAGACAACCACAGTCCTTACTGTCGGTAGTGTCATACGAATCATGTTGTTATGTGGTAGACAACCACAGTCCTTACTGTCGGTAGTGTCATACGAATCATGTTGTTATGTGGTAGACAACCACAGTCCTTACTGTCGGTAGTGTCATACGAATCATGTTGTTATGTGGTAGACAACCACAGTCCTTACTGTCGGTAGTGTCATACGAATCATGTTGTTATGTGGTAGACAACCACAGTCCTTACTGTCGGTAGTGTCATACGAATCATGTTGTTATGTGGTAGACAACCACAGTCCTTACTGTCGGTAGTGTCATACGAATCATGTTGTTATGTGGTAGACAACCACAGTCCTTACTGTCGGTAGTGTCATACGAATCATGTTGTTATGTGGTAGACAACCACAGTCCTTACTGTCGGTAGTGTCATACGAATCATGTTGTTATGTGGTAGACAACCACAGTCCTTACTGTCGGTAGTGTCATACGAATCATGTTGTTATGTGGTAGACAACCACAGTCCTTACTGTCGGTAGTGTCATACGAATCATGTTGTTATGTGGTAGACAACCACAGTCCTTACTGTCGGTAGTGTCATACGAATCATGTTGTTATGTGGTAGACAACCACAGTCCTTACTGTCGGTAGTGTCATACGAATCATGTTGTTATGTGGTAGACAACCACAGTCCTTACTGTCGGTAGTGTCATACGAATCATGTTGTTATGTGGTAGACAACCACAGTCCTTACTGTCGGTAGTGTCATACGAATCATGTTGTTATGTGGTAGACAACCACAGTCCTTACTGTCGGTAGTGTCATACGAATCATGTTGTTATGTGGTAGACAACCACAGTCCTTACTGTCGGTAGTGTCATACGAATCATGTTGTTATGTGGTAGACAACCACAGTCCTTACTGTCGGTAGTGTCATACGAATCATGTTGTTATGTGGTAGACAACCACAGTCCTTACTGTCGGTAGTGTCATACGAATCATGTTGTTATGTGGTAGACAACCACAGTCCTTACTGTCGGTAGTGTCATACGAATCATGTTGTTATGTGGTAGAACAACCACAGTCCTTACTGTCGGTAGTGTCATACGAATCATGTTGTTATGTGGTAGACAACCACAGTCCTTACTGTCGGTAGTGTCATACGAATCATGTTGTTATGTGGTAGACAACCACAGTCCTTACTGTCGGTAGTGTCATACGAATCATGTTGTTATGTGGTAGACAACCACAGTCCTTACTGTCGGTAGTGTCATACGAATCATGTTGTTATGTGGTAGACAACCACAGTCCTTACTGTCGGTAGTGTCATACGAATCATGTTGTTATGTGGTAGACAACCACAGTCCTTACTGTCGGTAGTGTCATACGAATCATGTTGTTATGTGGTAGACAACCACAGTCCTTACTGTCGGTAGTGTCATACGAATCATGTTGTTATGTGGTAGACAACCACAGTCCTTACTGTCGGTAGTGTCATACGAATCATGTTGTTATGTGGTAGACAACCACAGTCCTTACTGTCGGTAGTGTCATACGAATCATGTTGTTATGTGGTAGACAACCACAGTCCTTACTGTCGGTAGTGTCATACGAATCATGTTGTTATGTGGTAGACAACCACAGTCCTTACTGTCGGTAGTGTCATACGAATCATGTTGTTATGTGGTAGACAACCACAGTCCTTACTGTCGGTAGTGTCATACGAATCATGTTGTTATGTGGTAGACAACCACAGTCCTTACTGTCGGTAGTGTCATACGAATCATGTTGTTATGTGGTAGACAACCACAGTCCTTACTGTCGGTAGTGTCATACGAATCATGTTGTTATGTGGTAGACAACCACAGTCCTTACTGTCGGTAGTGTCATACGAATCATGTTGTTATGTGGTAGACAACCACAGTCCTTACTGTCGGTAGTGTCATACGAATCATGTTGTTATGTGGTGAACAACCACAGTCCTTACTGTCGGTAGTGTCATACGAATCATGTTGTTATGTGGTAGACAACCACAGTCCTTACTGTCGGTAGTGTCATACGAATCATGTTGTTATGTGGTAGACAACCACAGTCCTTACTGTCGGTAGTGTCATACGAATCATGTTGTTATGTGGTAGACAACCACAGTCCTTACTGTCGGTAGTGTCATACGAATCATGTTGTTATGTGGTAGACAACCACAGTCCTTACTGTCGGTAGTGTCATACGAATCATGTTGTTATGTGGTAGACAACCACAGTCCTTACTGTCGGTAGTGTCATACGAATCATGTTGTTATGTGGTAGACAACCACAGTCCTTACTGTCGGTAGTGTCATACGAATCATGTTGTTATGTGGTAGACAACCACAGTCCTTACTGTCGGTAGTGTCATACGAATCATGTTGTTATGTGGTAGACAACCACAGTCCTTACTGTCGGTAGTGTCATACGAATCATGTTGTTATGTGGTAGACAACCACAGTCCTTACTGTCGGTAGTGTCATACGAATCATGTTGTTATGTGGTAGACAACCACAGTCCTTACTGTCGGTAGTGTCATACGAATCATGTTGTTATGTGGTAGACAACCACAGTCCTTACTGTCGGTAGTGTCATACGAATCATGTTGTTATGTGGTGAGACAACCACAGTCCTTACTGTCGGTAGTGTCATACGAATCATGTTGTTATGTGGTAGACAACCACAGTCCTTACTGTCGGTAGTGTCATACGAATCATGTTGTTATGTGGTAGACAACCACAGTCCTTACTGTCGGTAGTGTCATACGAATCATGTTGTTATGTGGTAGACAACCACAGTCCTTACTGTCGGTAGTGTCATACGAATCATGTTGTTATGTGGTAGACAACCACAGTCCTTACTGTCGGTAGTGTCATACGAATCATGTTGTTATGTGGTAGACAACCACAGTCCTTACTGTCGGTAGTGTCATACGAATCATGTTGTTATGTGGTAGACAACCACAGTCCTTACTGTCGGTAGTGTCATACGAATCATGTTGTTATGTGGTAGACAACCACAGTCCTTACTGTCGGTAGTGTCATACGAATCATGTTGTTATGTGGTAGACAACCACAGTCCTTACTGTCGGTAGTGTCATACGAATCATGTTGTTATGTGGTAGACAACCACAGTCCTTACTGTCGGTAGTGTCATACGAATCATGTTGTTATGTGGTAGACAACCACAGTCCTTACTGTCGGTAGTGTCATACGAATCATGTTGTTATGTGGTGAACAACCACAGTCCTTACTGTCGGTAGTGTCATACGAATCATGTTGTTATGTGGTAGACAACCACAGTCCTTACTGTCGGTAGTGTCATACGAATCATGTTGTTATGTGGTGAACAACCACAGTCCTTACTGTCGGTAGTGTCATACGAATCATGTTGTTATGTGGTAGACAACCACAGTCCTTACTGTCGGTAGTGTCATACGAATCATGTTGTTATGTGGTAGACAACCACAGTCCTTACTGTCGGTAGTGTCATACGAATCATGTTGTTATGTGGTAGACAACCACAGTCCTTACTGCTGGTAGTGTCATACGAATCATGTTGTTATGTGGTAGACAACCACAGTCCTTACTGTCGGTAGTGTCATACGAATCATGTTGTTATGTGGTAGACAACCACAGTCCTTACTGTCGGTAGTGTCATACGAATCATGTTGTTATGTGGTAGACAACCACAGTCCTTACTGTCGGTAGTGTCATACGAATCATGTTGTTATGTGGTAGACAACCACAGTCCTTACTGTCGGTAGTGTCATACGAATCATGTTGTTATGTGGTAGACAACCACAGTCCTTACTGTCGGTAGTGTCATACGAATCATGTTGTTATGTGGTAGACAACCACAGTCCTTACTGTCGGTAGTGTCATACGAATCATGTTGTTATGTGGTAGACAACCACAGTCCTTACTGTCGGTAGTGTCATACGAATCATGTTGTTATGTGGTTATGTGGTAGACAACCACAGTCCTTACTGTCGGTAGTGTCATACGAATCATGTTGTTATGTGGTAGACAACCACAGTCCTTACTGTCGGTAGTGTCATACGAATCATGTTGTTATGTGGTAGACAACCACAGTCCTTACTGTCGGTAGTGTCATACGAATCATGTTGTTATGTGGTAGACAACCACAGTCCTTACTGTCGGTAGTGTCATACGAATCATGTTGTTATGTGGTAGACAACCACAGTCCTTACTGTCGGTAGTGTCATACGAATCATGTTGTTATGTGGTAGACAACCACAGTCCTTACTGTCGGTAGTGTCATACGAATCATGTTGTTATGTGGTAGACAACCACAGTCCTTACTGTCGGTAGTGTCATACGAATCATGTTGTTATGTGGTAGACAACCACAGTCCTTACTGTCGGTAGTGTCATACGAATCATGTTGTTATGTGGTAGACAACCACAGTCCTTACTGTCGGTAGTGTCATACGAATCATGTTGTTATGTGGTAGACAACCACAGTCCTTACTGTCGGTAGTGTCATACGAATCATGTTGTTATGTGGTAGACAACCACAGTCCTTACTGTCGGTAGTGTCCATACGAATCATGTTGTTATGTGGTAGACAACCACAGTCCTTACTGTCGGTAGTGTCATACGAATCATGTTGTTATGTGGTAGACAACCACAGTCCTTACTGTCGGTAGTGTCATACGAATCATGTTGTTATGTGGTAGACAACCACAGTCCTTACTGTCGGTAGTGTCATACGAATCATGTTGTTATGTGGTAGACAACCACAGTCCTTACTGTCGGTAGTGTCATACGAATCATGTTGTTATGTGGTAGACAACCACAGTCCTTACTGTCGGTAGTGTCATACGAATCATGTTGTTATGTGGTGAACAACCACAGTCCTTACTGTCGGTAGTGTCATACGAATCATGTTGTTATGTGGTAGACAACCACAGTCCTTACTGCTCGGTAGTGTCATACGAATCATGTTGTTATGTGGTAGATACGAATCATGACAACCACAGTCCTTACTGTCGGTAGTGTCATACGAATCATGTTGTTATGTGGTAGACAACCACAGTCCTTACTGTCGGTAGTGTCATACGAATCATGTTGTTATGTGGTAGACAACCACAGTCCTTACTGTCGGTAGTGTCATACGAATCATGTTGTTATGTGGTAGACAACCACAGTCCTTACTGTCGGTAGTGTCATACGAATCATGTTGTTATGTGGTAGACAACCACAGTCCTTACTGTCGGTAGTGTCATACGAATCATGTTGTTATGTGGTAGACAACCACAGTCCTTACTGTCGGTAGTGTCATACGAATCATGTTGTTATGTGGTGAGACAACCACAGTCCTTACTGTCGGTAGTGTCATACGAATCATGTTGTTATGTGGTAGACAACCACAGTCCTTACTGTCGGTAGTGTCATACGAATCATGTTGTTATGTGGTAGACAACCACAGTCCTTACTGTCGGTAGTGTCATACGAATCATGTTGTTATGTGGTAGACAACCACAGTCCTTACTGCTCGGTAGTGCCATACGAATCATGTTGTTATGTGGTAGACAACCACAGTCCTTACTGTCGGTAGTGTCATACGAATCATGTTGTTATGTGGTGAGACAACCACAGTCCTTACTGTCGGTAGTGTCATACGAATCATGTTGTTATGTGGTAGACAACCACAGTCCTTACTGTCGGTAGTGTCATACGAATCATGTTGTTATGTGGTAGACAACCACAGTCCTTACTGTCGGTAGTGTCATACGAATCATGTTGTTATGTGGTAGACAACCACAGTCCTTACTGTCGGTAGTGTCATACGAATCATGTTGTTATGTGGTAGACAACCACAGTCCTTACTGTCGGTAGTGTCATACGAATCATGTTGTTATGTGGTAGACAACCACAGTCCTTACTGTCGGTAGTGTCATACGAATCATGTTGTTATGTGGTAGACAACCACAGTCCTTACTGTCGGTAGTGTCATACGAATCATGTTGTTATGTGGTAGACAACCACAGTCCTTACTGTCGGTAGTGCCATACGAATCATGTTGTTATGTGGTAGACAACCACAGTCCTTACTGTCGGTAGTGTCATACGAATCATGTTGTTATGTGGTAGACAACCACAGTCCTTACTGTCGGTAGTGTCATACGAATCATGTTGTTATGTGGTAGACAACCACAGTCCTTACTGTCGGTAGTGTCATACGAATCATGTTGTTATGTGGTAGAACAACCACAGTCCTTACTGTCGGTAGTGTCATACGAATCATGTTGTTATGTGGTAGACAACCACAGTCCTTACTGTCGGTAGTGTCATACGAATCATGTTGTTATGTGGTAGACAACCACAGTCCTTACTGTCGGTAGTGTCCATACGAATCATGTTGTTATGTGGTAGACAACCACAGTCCTTACTGTCGGTAGTGTCATACGAATCATGTTGTTATGTGGTGAACAACCACAGTCCTTACTGTCGGTAGTGTCATACGAATCATGTTGTTATGTGGTGGTAGACAACCACAGTCCTTACTGTCGGTAGTGTCATACGAATCATGTTGTTATGTGGTAGACAACCACAGTCCTTACTGTCGGTAGTGTCATACGAATCATGTTGTTATGTGGTGAACAACCACAGTCCTTACTGTCGGTAGTGTCATACGAATCATGTTGTTATGTGGTGAGCAACCACAGTCCTTACTGTCGGTAGTGTCATACGAATCATGTTGTTATGTGGTGACAACCACAGTCCTTACTGTCGGTAGTGTCATACGAATCATGTTGTTATGTGGTAGACAACCACAGTCCTTACTGTCGGTAGTGTCATACGAATCATGTTGTTATGTGGTAGACAACCACAGTCCTTACTGTCGGTAGTGCCATACGAATCATGTTGTTATGTGGTAGACAACCACAGTCCTTACTGTCGGTAGTGTCATACGAATCATGTTGTTATGTGGTAGACAACCACAGTCCTTACTGTCGGTAGTGTCATAAGAATCATGTTGTTATGTGGTAAACAACCACAGTCCTTACTGTCGGTAGTGTCATACGAATCATGTTGTTATGTGGTAGACAACCACAGTCCTTACTGCACATGTAAATTATATAACAATAGAAATCAGTTTACTCCTGAAGAAGAAAAATTCACATTTCGAAGGTTTATAGGTTACAAAGTTTTATCGTTTGATATTATGATTTCTGAACCTGCATGTTTTTGTGGCGTCACATATATATATATATACCTATGTTTGTATATATATATTTTTAATAATATTTGTTTGATACTTCGCTAAAAATTTATTATATATATTTATTATTATTCACTTTTCTCGTTCTGCGCATGCGTGTCTCGTGTTTGTGTCCTTATTCCGTCTGATCTTATACTCCCCCCCCCCATTCAGTTATATTACATTTCCCTGTTCCCCACAGTGGTATGTCTGCGGACTGGTATTGCAGGAAACCAGGTTTCGATAACCGTGATGGGTAGAGCACAGATAGTCGTTTATGTAGCTTTTGTGCTAAATAAGAACAAACAATAATTATTTGCCTGAAGTAGCTGAAAAGTTACAGGATATATTCATTTAGTAAAGGTGTAGAAAGTACTTTTATCTACTTCTTATTGTTGTTTTGATTCTATTAATGAATTCAACTTTTAAATAGCACTATATTTGATTGATTAAAAGGAAAGTTTAGTTAACAACCTTAGCGCTAAGGGCTCTCTCATGTAACCTTTGTCGAGCTTTCAATTATGACGTAAAAGTATTGAAAACACGACCTTAAAACTCAAGATATACATAAAATAACTATTTTATTTTAACCAACGTTTCGCCTTTGCGGCTTCATCAGGGTTAGTATTCACAACTGACGTAGTTTATATTTGTTTTGTATGAATTCCTTCCAAAATAAAAAAAAAGCCTTCATCAAATCTATAGAGTTGTAATTACGTATTTAGATAACGTTGCGTTGCGTAGATGCATGGCTCAGCATGTTCCTTTAACTCTGTGCGTTCGAAAACAAGGAAAGAATTTCATTAAAGAGTAGCCTAAGTTGGCAGTGGGTGGTAATGACTAGGTATATTCCCTCTACTTTACGCTGCAAAATTAGGGACGACTAGCGCAGATAGTCCTCGCGTACCTTGCACGAAATTCAAAACAAACAAATCTCACTGTTAAAGAGTTTCTCCTTCGATGCAAGTTATTTGCACTTTTTTGGGGATAGGTGGATGTCAGTTTTTTTTTATTCTATGTGTGTACAGAGTTAATTGCCATAATGTTTGGACGTAAATAATCACCTAACAGCCATTTTTCTTAGGTGTTACAAACCCCATAAAGAAAGTGGTACTTATGAAATATCATGAGTGAGGTCAGAACTTAGCCATTATCTGTTTGTTTGTTTTTTAATTAAAAAATATGAACTTTGTAATCGTTGCGATCTCTACTGTGGATATTCTGGTTTCTCATACACAGTTTTCTCAATTAAACTCGCTACAAAACCCTATAAAATATTTTCAGAATACGTTTACTTAATTCTAAATCCATTCTAATGAGTAAAATCGTTCTACCGTACAGTCTTTTATCACAATAAAACACATTGCGCTTCATGATGTACTTAGTATTAAGTTATGATAAAGTAGTTATCTATGGACTTACAACTCGAAAATGTTAGATCAGACAGGATATCATAATGTATAGTAAACAATGAAGTACATCATGAAACACAAGTTAGATCAGACGAGATACTGTAATGTATGGTAAATAGTGAAGTACGTCATGAAATCCGTTAGATCAGACGAGATACTGTAATGTGTAGTAAACAGTGAAGTACATTTTGAAAGCCTCATTCATTATTGAGGGTAAAATCTTCGTGTTTCAAAGGCCACATATCAATAATGTATTACTTAATTTGTTTCTAGAAATTGAACTTAACTAGCATGAATGGACTTAATTTCATAAGAAACTGACGAAAGGTACTGTACCTTAATCCCACCATATAAACTAAATCTGCTCAGAGAAAGCTACCTATTTATCCATCAGACTTTACTATGGGCCCAGTATGGCTAGTTTGTTAGTACGCTCGATTCGTAATCTGAGGGTCGAGGGTTTGAATCCCCATCCCACCAAACATGCGCATATTTTCAACTGTGGGGCTTTATATGTGACGGTTAGTCAATTATTTGTTAAAAGAGTAATGCAAAAGGAGGTGATGGTAGAGATGACTAGCTGCATTCCCTTTAGTCTTAGACTGCTAAATTAGGGACAGCTAGTGCAGATAGCCCTTGGGTAGGTTTATGTGAAATTCAAATCAAAGAAACGTTCGTGTGGTTATAGTTTCCAAATGAATCCCGACTTTGCTTTGCAAGATTTTTCCGAAACTTTCAATACGAAAATATCAAAGTTTAAAAAACAAATAAAACGATATTAAAAACTCTATCAGTTATTGTTGACCCTTTAGGTCCTTTCAGTGGGCCTGGCATGGCCAGGTGGTTAGGGCGCTCGACTCATAAACTGAGAGTCTCGGGTTCGAATCCCAGTCACACCGAATATGCTCGTCCTTTCAGCCATAGGGGCGTTATAATGTAACGGTTAATTCCATTATTCATTGGTAAAGTAGTCCAAGAGGTGGCGGTGGGTGGTGATGACTAGTTGCAATCCCTCTAGTCTTATACTGCTCAGTTGGGGACGGCTAACGCAAATAGCTTAGCGCGAAAAAAAAAAAATCCAATCCTGTTAGCTTTTCTTCCGAGTCTTAATGGCACCACTTTGATAAACTAAATATCCTAGCTTTTAAGGGCCACAATGAAACTTTATTGTGCTCATATAACGTTTCTAGTTGGCAACTGTTCAGAATTATAAGGACAATGTTCCTCATATTTTATAGTTCTGCTCCTTCCAAGAAGGCCCTGTAACCTGAATTTAAACAAGTAATAAACTAACGTAGAGAATGGTAGTAAGTAGCGATGATTCTTTTGGTACAATGAAACAGATTCACTAGATGTGCTAACAGACATGTTGTTTTTTAATATCGCGCATATAACACAAGTTCTATCTGCGCTAGCCTTCTCTAATTTAGCAGTATAAGACTAGAGGAAGGCAGCTAGGTATCACCACCCACCACTAACTCTTGGGCTACTCTTTTTACCAGCTGATACATTTACCATCGACAGTTGTCGACAATAGTTGAGCCTTATATGTGTACAAAATTGTCGTTTTCTTCCTATTATCTCCTACATATTATAGCACAGTTGTCTGAAAAGAAGTTAAGTAATAAACTGAATTTTAGTTTTCATGGAAAACTTTTCTATTTGATGCAAGATTCCTCATCCACTTAACACTTAAACTTTCACGAAACAACGTTGGTATTTTAATGAGTAAACTGTCTCCATGACGTTCCCCGGTTAGTCAGCAGTAAGCCTTCGGGTTTACAGTCTTAAAATTAGGGTTCAATTCCCCTCTGTGGACACAGCAAATAATAGTCCGATGTGGTTTTGCGATAAAACAAAAACACATTTCCATAACCAAGCATATAATTGTTTGTTTGAAATTAAGCACAAAGCTATCCAATGGGCTAACTGTGATCTGTCCACCATAGGTATCGAAATCCGGATTCAAGCGTTGTAAGTCCACAGACGTTCCGCTGAGCCACTGGGGGTCCAAGAATATAAAAGAAAATCATCTTTTAACTTTATTGTTCTGAAATATTTTGAAAAACAAAAACATGCAAGTAGGTGTCCAGACCACATTTTATCTAAGATAATTTTTCTCAAACTAAAGAATAATCAATTAAAACTAAGACGTATAAAACATTCTCCATTTTACAATCACGATTTTTTGCATTTCTTACAATGGGCTAACTTTGCTTTGCCTATCGCAAGTTGTAGAAACCCAATTTTTGGCGTTGTACGTCTTCAGACTTACTGCTGAGGCACCGAGGTGTGTGTAACAGAACGTTTTTACTGTTTTGTTTAGCCAACCCAATGTGCTATCTATGCACTATCAATCTTGGGGTTCGAATCTCGGGTCTTAATACTGTGAGTCCGTTAACTTGCTGCTGACCTCACCGGAGAGGCATGTATCATAATATAATGTAGTGAGCATTAATAAACAGTTTTATGGAAACATCCAGAGATACATTATTCTATTTTGGTTTGTAAATCTAACTTTTAGTGAAAAAAAGAAAGATACCCTTTCTCCGAATATTTTTGTATTTGTCAAACTAGGTAATTGGTATTAAGGTTTGTACATATAGGTCAAAACAATCCTTATTTTGAAAGGTTTGACTGAAATTTGATGATCTTAAATTTATTTATTAGTGGCGCCATCTGTGATTAAATATATTTTAAATAATATTTGGAGATAGTTATTTTATTTACACCGTTCTTCGATTTTTGTTTCTTCGTTTTCAAATTTTGGGCAAAACTACAAGAGAGCTATTTGCGCTAGCCGTCTTTAATTTACCATTGTAAGACTAGAGAAGGCAACTTGTTATCACTACCCACTGCCACCTGTTGGGCTATTCTTTTACCAACGAATAATAGGATTGACCGCTCATCATAATGCCCTCATGGCTTAAAGGGCGAGCATGTTTGGTGTGATGGGAATTCGAACCTGTAATCCTCATATTATGAGTTAAGCGTTATAACCACCCGCTCATCCCGGTCCATTTTGTTCGAAACGTTACAACTGTAAGAATCAATACACGGTATTACATTAGAAACGTTTATGTTACATTCAAAGCTTTTACTAAAGGTACAACATTGAAACTCCTATTACAACTTTGCTCTATCTAGAAGCAAATATGCTTCCACCAATGAGTGTTTGTTCAATTAAAGGCACGCCACTACTGGGCATTTTCTGAAAATAAGGGTCCGGCATGGCCAGGTGGTTAAGGCAGTCGACTTGTAATCTTAGGGTCTTAAGTTTGAATCTCCTTCACACCGAACATGCTCGCCCTTTCAGCCGTGGGGGCGTTACGGTCAATCCCACTATTCGTTAGTAAAAGTAGCCTAAGAGTTATTGGTGGGTGGTGGTGACTAGCTGCCTTTCCTCTAGTCTTACACTGCTAAATTAGGGACGGCTAGCGCAGATAGCCCTCAGTAGCTTTGCGCGAAATTCAAAACAAACAAACACACAAATCTGAAAGTAAGCAAATTTAATTGCGTATATAAAACGTGTTGAAGTTTTGAAATTAACTGGTGAGCTATTTGTGTTTTCCCCGTACCGTAGGTATCAAAACTCAAGTTTTAACGTTATAAGCCGCTTAAAGGCAGTATTAACGCACCGAAATACGAAAGCAGTGCGGTTACTTACTGTAAAATAAAGTAATTTAAATCATGCTGGCTGCCCATTAATCAACCAGATCATTATGGTCAATTACTGATTAATCAGCGCTAATCACTAATTAATTTAATACAGCGAGTCTTAGGTCAAGTTTGCGCCCTGTGCAACTAAAATACTTTCCCCTCAGTTATTTACTCGTGCACCCATTTCGTGCAATTTTTATGCTTCTAAACAATCTGGAGTGGCCCGGCATGGCCAGGTGGGTTAAGGCGTTTAACTTGTAACCCGAGGGTCGCGGGCTTGAATCGCGGTCGCACCAAACATGCTCGCCCTTTTAGCCGTGGGGGCGTTATAATGTACGATCAGTCCCATTATCCGTTGGTAAAATCATAGCCTAAGAGTTGGTGGTGGTGACTAGCTGCCTTTCCTCTAGTCTTACACTGCTAAATTAGGGACGGCTAGCGCAGATAGCCCTCAGTAGCTTTGCGCGAAATTGAAAACAAACAAACAATCTGGATTGATCTGGTATTTATGTGGTGAGTTCAATGAGAAAGTGTACTGTAGGTGGCGCAGTGTTTATGCTTTTCTATTTCATATTACCCCCAAGTGGGACAGTGGTAAGCTTACGGACATAGAACATTGAAATCTAGTGTTTGATTCCCCGCTGTGGACACGACAGATAGTTCTGTGTGACTTTGCTCCAAAACAAATTGTCCTGTTTACGTTACGTACGTATCAAAAGGTTTGAACACTAGAAAAAGAAATAATTCGCAACGCAAAGCACTTTATTTGTCTTTCCACAACAGTCAGCGTCAAAATTTCGTGTTTTAAATTAGTTCACCAAATGAAGAGCTCTAACCATCACGACAATGAAGTTCTTTAAGGAATCCTAATATTATGTTTCCTCATTAATCGAATGAATAATTTAACATGTAAACACCATTCTTTTTTATTTATATGGTCAATATCTAGTGTAAGTTGCAGCACGAGCCTACAACTGCAGCTTAAATTCGCCGTCATTCAACTAATTTTTAAACTGGAGAATTCATTACTAATATAAGCTGCTTTTTGTTCAGTCTTTGCTCGTTTCTATAGTTTGATTGATTGATTATTTGGAACTATGCATAAAGCTACACAATGGGCTATCTGTGTTCGGTTCTTGCAGTGTGAGTCCGCAGACACACGGTTGTGCCACGGAAGGTGGGGGCTTTATACAGTAATTGGTGTCGATCATTCTGTATTAATCGATATACCTCTAAAAAACTGAAAACCTATCTACTGTTTTAAGTACCATAAATACTGAAAATAAGCTATTAGCTCTGTGCTTGCCTCAAGTATCGAACTCCGAATTTTACTGTTAAAAGCCTTCAGGATTATCGCTGAGTCATAGGAGGAACCAGGAATGGGAAAACTGTTCCAGAACTGTAAAGTAAATGTCTTAACGTCGTCGTTAGACAGACTACGTGGTATTATTTGTCTAAACTTGTATAAACTCTAAAGAAATAAAAGGTATTACGGTTACTTTTATAACTTACAGAGAGTTGGTAAGAACGTAGAAATGATTTTAAACCAAAATACGAACATGTATACTTATAGAAATAATGCTATGAATAGTGAAACTGCTTAAGTCAGAATGTCTTGTTCATTACTTTGTTTTGTGGATTAGATGGAATGAAGTCGAAAGTAGAATGATTATTCACTGAATCGAAAGAGAAGGGCACCCATGATTTTAACAACTAAATATAATTATTAACAAAATGTTAGCATATTAGATTACTGAATAACCGATAGATGGCACTGCAAATGCCATAACTGCAGTATTTGAATATTAAAAATACATAACTGTGTGTGTGTGTTTTTAGTGCAAAACTACACAATTAACCACCTTAGCTCTACTCACTGCAGGGATTCAAATCAAGAATTTTAACGTTGTAAGTCCATGAATTTACATTTAACCTAAGGGAAGGGGAACTATTTATAAAGTTTATTTTACATATCTTTACTGCTTTATTCACACACACACACATATATATATATGGACTTTTCTACTTGGTGTTTTACACATGGTTCTTAATATTAAATATAATTTTATAACAATGTCAATAAAATAGTTTTATATGCATATTTTGTTCACGTTACAATAAGGTATATGCATATATAATTTGTTTGTTTGTTTCGAATTTCGCGTAAAAGCAACACAAGGGCTATCTGCGTTAGCCATCCCTAATTTGGCAGTGTAAGACTAGAGGGAGGGCAACTAGTCATCACCACCCACCGACAACTCTTGGGCTACTCTTTTACCAACAAATAATGGGATTGACCGTCACATTATAATGCTTCCACGGCTGAAAGGGCGAGCATGTTTGGTGTGAGGAGGATTCGAACCCGCGACTCTCGGATTACGAGTCGAGCGCCTGTCCATGCCGGACCATATATATATATATATATACATATAAAAGTGAGCTATACACACCCAATATTAGATATCTACTGTCTGCAAAACAATCTATAAATATCTTTTGTGGGATTGTTTTCATTATAATATTGTGTTTTTTTAGCACTAAACATCAATGAAATCTTAAACAAAACATAAAATAGAACGTACTGTAATTTTTCTTTACCAGCTTCTGTCAGTTGGATATTTATTGGTAGTTTTAGTTTAATGTAGATGGCGTCCAAGAATTCTGCGACAACTTTTTAAAAAAAAAATTATACCGTATAAATCATTTAACAGAGATACACACACAGTCTATTGAATGTGCGGAAATCATGGTTGAGATTTAAATACAGCGGGTGAACACGTGAGAAACAGTCTGAAATTTGACGTCTGAGCAGCAGTCGACCATAACAGTGACACTGACTGAGTGTGTTTTCTTTTAATAGCAGCATATGTTACAGGAAACACGTGCCATAAAATTCTCAGAAGTTTGATTCGCCGTAGTTACGAACACTACAAGGTAACACGTTACCTCAGAAGAAAGTAGTTCCTTCTCCCACGAATAAAGACGAATTTCGACGAATTACTCAAAGGTCTCACATAAGTTGTTCAGGCTATGTTGCAAAATAATTGGCAGAAGTGGGTACAGACTAAACAGTTGCATTCAACTGGTGGCGAACATGTTCAACTACGGTGTTTGTCCACTGTTGAAACATTATTCATTCAGTGTAATAAACTACGTGTTTGTGTGATAAAAAACATTCCCGATATGATTTTCAAGAGTGCTTTCAGCCTTCTTGAACACACGGCATATGTATACATAGAAGTAAACGCTATTGGTGGGGTCATTTGAAATAACATAATTTTATATGAAACGATTGCTTTATAAAAAATGACTGAACAAATACAAAATTATGTAATCACGCTGTCAAACAAATTTTGTTTCTTTAAAGAAAGTACTTCATTCTGTAAGCTAGTGACGTCACTCAAGATCACTCGTAAAAAAAAATAGATCTTATGGTGGGTATATGGTGGATTTCTTTGTAAAGATGAACCACGAGACACCCTCTGTGCAATGAACAATCCTTAGCGGTGGTATTATACGGGTTTGCAATTTAAACTTCATAAAAGTTGTTGTTTGGTTTTAATAATGGATTTTTACGTAATTCAGCTCCGCAGAAAATAATATTCACATTTTATCGCGTAAGGATTTTTTTCAAATCAATAACAAAGAAAAAATCATACTTTGATCAAATTACTATTTCATTTATCATGATGAACATTTTTTTTATGTTATGTCTGGGTTCAAAGAACGACCGGAAAAACGCATGTCGTTGATTTCTCAAGAGAAATTTACAAACAGCGGTTGTCAACATTTTAAACAAAACAGAATTTGGTCCGGTTTCAATGAAAATGATTCACTTGTGTAAAAGTACATATGACGTTTTGTAAAACAACCTGTGTACGTGAAGGTGAAAAAATGTATATCATTTTTCGTATCCAGACTACGGAGATTATTGTAGAACACGTAAAGATTGAAAAACAGTAAAACCATCGCAGAGCCTGAGTTT
>NW_027467782.1:64986896-65024987 GCF_004210375.1 Tachypleus tridentatus | reverse complement strand
AAAAACAATTAAATAAATACATCTGGCATGATCCAGTTTCTAGCCTGACAAAAAACAATTAAATAAATACATCTGTATGATCCAGTCTGAATCCCCAGCCAAAAACAAAATTAAATAAATACATCTGTATGATCCAGTCTAGTCTGACAAAAACAATTAAATAAATACATCCTGTATGAGTCAGTCTAGCCACAAAAAACAATTAAATAAATACATCTGTATGATCCAGTCTAGTCCTGGCAAAAAAAACAATTAAATAAATACATCTGTATGATCCAGTCTAGTCTGACAAAAAACAATTAAATAAATACATCTGTATGATCCAGTCTAGTCTGGGCAAAAACAATTAAATAAATACATCTGTATGATCCAGTCTAGCCTGACAAAAAACAATTAAATAAATACATCTGTATGTTCTGTCTACCTGGCAAAAAACAATTAAATAAATACATCTGTATGATCCAGTCTAGTCTGACAAAAAAATTAAATAAATACATCTGTATGATCCAGTCTAGTCTGGCAAAAAAAAAACAAAAACAATTAAATAAATACATCATGATCCAGTCTAGCCTGGCAAAAAAAACAATTAAATAAATACATCTGTATGATCCAGTCTAGCTGAAAAAGACAATTAAATAAATACATCTGTATGATCCAGTCTAGTCTGGCAAAAAACAATTAAATAAATACATCTGTATGATCCAGTTTAGTCTGACAAAAAAACAATTAAATAAATACATCTGTATGATTCAGTCTAGTCTGGCAAAAACAATTAAATAAATACATCTGTATGATCCAGTCTAGCCTGACAAAAACAATTAAATAAATACATCTGTATGATCCTGTCTAGCCTGGCAAAAAACAATTAAATAAATACATCTGTATGATCCAGTCTAGTCACAAAAAAACAATTAAATAAATACATCTGTATGATCCAGTCTAGTCTGGCAAAAAAAATTAAATAAATACATCTGTATGATCCAGTCTAGCCTGGCAAAAAAAACAATTAAATAAATACATCTGTATGATCCAGTCTAGTCTGAGAAAAAAAACAATTAAATAAATACATCTGTATGATTCAGTCTAGTCTGGCAAAAAACAATTAAATAAATACATCTGTATGATCCAGTGTAGTCTGACAAAAAACAATTAAATAAATACATCTGTATGATCCAGTCTAGTCTGACAAAAAACAATTAAATAAATACATCTGTATGATCCAGTCTAGCCTGACAAAACAAACACAATTAAATCTACTCTGTATCAGTCTAGTCTGACAAAAAATAATTAAATAAATACATCTGTATGATCCAGTCTAGTCTGACAAAAACAATTAAATAAATACATCTGTATGATCAGTCTAGCCTGACAAAAACAATTAAATAAATACATCTGTATGATCCTGTCTATCCTGGCAAAACAATTAAATAAATACATCTGTATGATCCAGTTTAGTCTGACAAAAAACAATTAAATAAATACATCTGTATGATCCAGTCTAGTCTGACAAAAACAATTAAATAAATACATCTGTAGTCAGTCTAGCCTGACAAAACAATTAAATAAATACATCTGTATGATTCTGTCTACCTGGCAAAAAACAATTAAATAAATACATCTGTATGATCCAGTTTAGTCTGACAAAACAATTAAATAAATACATCTGTATGATTCAGTCTAGTCTGGCAAAAAACAATTAAATAAATACATCTGTATGATCCTTTCTTGTCTGGCAAAAAACAATTAAATAAATACATCATGATCCAGTCTAGCCTGGCAAAAACAATTAAATAAATACATCTGTATGATCCAGTCTAGTCTGACAAAAAACAATTAAATAAATACATCTGTATGATTCCAGTCTAGTCTGGCAAAAAACAATTAAATAAATACATCTGTATGATCCAGTCTAGTCTGAAAAAAACAATTAAATAAATACATCTGTATGATCCAGTCTAGTCCTGGCAAAAAAACAATTAAATAAATACATCTGTATGATCTAGTCTAGGCTGAAAAAAAACAATTAAATAAATACATCTGTATGATTCAGTCTAGTCTGGCACAAAAACAATTAAAAAAATACATCTGTATATCCAGTGTAGTCTGACAAAAACAAATAAATAAATACATCTGTATCGATTCCAGTCTGACAAAAAAACAATTAAATAAATACATCTGTATGATCCAGTCTGGCCTGACAAAACAACAATTAAATAAATACATCTGTATGATCCAGTCAGTCTGGCAAAACAATTAAATAAATACATTTGTATGATCAGTCTAGTCTGCAAAAAAAACAAAAAACAATTAAATAAATACATCTGTATGATCCAGTCTAGCCTGGCAAAAAACAATTAAATAAATACATCTGTATGATCCAGTCTAGCTTGACAAAGACAATTAAATACATCTGTAGTCTAGTCTGGCAAAAAAACAATTAAATAAATACATCTGTATGATCCAGTGAAGTCTGACAAAAACAATTAAATAAATACATCTGTATGATCCAGTCTAGCCTGGCAAAAAAAATTAAATAAATACATCTGTATGATCCAGTCCAGTAGTCGACAAAAGACAAGTAAATAAGTACATCTGTATGATCCTGTCTAGCCTGGCAAAAAAACAATTAAATAAATACATCTGTATGATCCAGTCTAGTCTGACAAAAAACAATTAAATAAATACATCACCAGCCTGATCCAGTCTTGTCTGGCAAAAAAAAATTAAATAAATACATCTGTATGATCCAGTCTAGTCTGACAAAAAACAATTAAATAAATACATCTGTATGATTCAGTCTAGTCTGGCAAAAACAATTAAATAAATACATCTGTATGATCCAGTCTAGTCTGACAAAAAACAATTAAATAAATACATCCAGTATGATTCAGTCTAGTCTGGCAAAAAAAACAATTAAATAAATACATCTGTATGATCCAGTCTAGTCTGAAAAAAACAATTAAATAAATACATCTGTATTATCCAGTCTAGTCTGACAAAAAAAACAATTAAATAAATAATGATTCAGTCTAGTCTGACAAAACAATTAAATAAATACATCTGTATGATCCAGTCTAGTCTGACAAAACAATTAAATAAATACATTTGTCACAGTCCAGTCTAGTCTGGCAAAAAAAAACAAAAACAATTAAATAAATACATCTGTATGATCCAGTCTAGCCTGGCAAAAACAATTAAATAAATACATCTGTATGATCCAGTCTAGTCTCACAAAAAAAATTAAATAAATACATCTGTATGATCCAGTCTAGTCTGGCAAAAACAATTAAATAAATACATCTGTATGATCCAGTGTAGTCTGACAAAAAACAATTAAATAAATACATCTGTATGATCAGTCTAGCCTGCAAAAACAATTAAATAAATACATCTGTATGATCCAGTCTAACCTGACAAAACAATTAAATAAATACATCTGTATGATTCAGTCTAGTCTGGCAAAAACAATTAAAAAATACATCTGTATGATCCAGTGTAGTCTGACAAAAAACAATTAAATAAATACATCTGTATGATCCAGTCTAGTCTGACAAAAACAATTAAATAAATACATCTGTATGATCCAGTCTAGCTTGGCAAAAAAACAATTAAATAAATACATCTGTATCAGTCAGTAGTCTGGCAAAAAACAATTAAATAAATACATCTGTATGATCCAGTTTAGTCTGCAAAAAAACAATTAAATAAATACATCTGTACATGATTCAGTCTAGCTGGCAAAAACAATTAAATAAATACATCTCATGATCCAGTCTAGCCTGACAAAAACAATTAAATAAATACATCTGCTATGATCCAGTCTAGCCTGGCAAAAAAAACAATTAAATAAATACATCTGTATGAGTCCAGTCTAGTCTGACAAAAACAATTAAATAAATACATCTGTATGATCCAGTCTTGTCTGACAAAAAAAACAATTAAATAAATTACATCTGTATGATCCAGTCTAGCCTGGCAACAAAACAATTAAATAAATACATCTGTATGATCCAGTCTAGTCTGGAGAAAAAACAATTAAATAAATACATCTGTATGATCCAGTCTAGTCTGGCAAAAAACAATTAAATAAATACATCTGTATGATCCAGTGTAGTCTGACAAAAACAATTAAATAAATACATCTGTATGATCCAGTCTAGTCTGACAAAAACAATTAAATAAATACATCTGTATGATCCAGTCTAGTCTGACAAAAACAATTAAATAAATACATCTGTAATGATCCAGTCTAGTCTGACAAAAAAAACAATTAAATAAATACATCTGTATGATCCAGTCTAGTCTGACAAAAAAAAATTAAATAAATACATCTGTATGATCCAGTCTAGTCTGACCAAAACAATTAAATAAATACATCTGTAGCCAGTCTAGCCTGGCAAAAAAACAATTAAATAAATACATCTGTATGATCCAGTCTAGTCTGACAAAAAAACAATTAAATAAATACATCTGTATGATCTTAGTCAAGTCTGGCAAAAAAACAATTAAATAAATACATCTGTATGATCCAGTCTAGTCTGACAAAAACAATTAAATAAATACATCTGTATGATTCAGTCTAGTCTGGCAAAAAAAACAATTAAATAAATACATCTGTATGATCCAGTCTAGTCTGACAAAAAACAATTAAATAAATACATCTGTGATCCAGTGATCCAGTTCTAGTCTGGCAAAAAAACAATTAAATAAATACATCTGTATGATCCAGTCTAGTCTGACCACTGCAAAAACAATTAAATAAATACATCTGTATGATTCAGTCTAGTCTGGCAAAAAAACAATTAAAAAATACATCTGTATGATCCAGTGTAGTCTGACAAAAAAAACAATTAAATAAATACATCTGTATGATCCAGTCTAGCCTGACAAAAAAACAATTAAATAAATACATCTGTATGATCCAGTCTAGTCTGACAAAAAAACAATTAAATAAATACATTTGTCTGATCCAGTCTAGTCTGGCAAAAAAAACAAAAACAATTAAATAAATACATCTGTATGATCCAGTCTAGCCTGGCAAAAACAATTAAATAAATACATCTGTATGATCCAGTCTAGCTTGACAAAAGACAATTAAATAAGTACATCTGTATGATCCAGTCTAGTCTGGCAAAAAACAATTAAATAAATACATCTGTATGATCCAGTGAGTAGTCTGACAAAAAACAATTAAATAAATACATCTGTATGATCCAGTCTGCCTGACAAAAAAACAATTAAATAAATACATCTGTATGATTCAGTCTAGTCTGGCAAAAAAACAATTAAAAAAATACATCTGTATGCATCCAGTGTAGTCTGACAAAAAAAACAATTAAATAAATACATCTGTATTATCCAGTCTAGTCTGACAAAAAACAATTAAATAAATACATCTGTATGATCCAGTCTAGCTTGACAAAAGACAATTAAATAAATACATCTGTATGATCCAGTCTAGTCTGGCGAAAAACAATTAAATAAATACATCTGTATGATCCAGTCTAGTCTCACAAAAAACAATTAAATAAATACATCTGTATGATTCAGTCTAGCCTGGCAAAAACAATTAAATAAATACATCTGTATGATCCAGTCTAGTCTGACAAAAGACAATTAAATAAATACATCTGTATGATCCAGTCTAGCCTGGCAAAAAAACAATTAAATAAATACATCTGTATGATCCAGTCTAGTCTGACAAAAAAACAATTAAATAAATACATCTGTATGATCCAGTCTTGTCTGACAAAAACAATTAAATAAATACATTTGTCTGTCCAGTCTAGTCTGGCAAAAAAAACAAAAACAATTAAATAAATACATCTGTATGATCCAGTCTAGCCTGGCAAAAACAATTAAATAAATACATCTGTATGATCCAGTCTAGCTTGACAAAAGACAATTAAATAAATACATCTGTATGATCCAGTCTAGTCTGGCAAAAAACAATTAAATAAATACATCTGTATGATCCAGTCTAGTCTGACAAAAAAACAATTAACTAAATACATCTGTATGATCCAGTCTAGCCTGACAAAAAACAATTAAATAAATACATCTGTATGATTCAGTCTAGTCTGGCAAAAAACAATTAAAAAAATACATCTGTATGATCCAGTGTAGTCTGACAAAAAACAATTAAATAAATACATCTGTATTATCCAGTCTAGTCTGACAAAAAACAATTAAATAAATACATCTGTATGATCCAGTCTAGCTTGACAAAAGACAATTAAATAAGTACATCTGTATGATCCAGTCTAGTCTGGCAAAAAACAATTAAATAAATACATCTGTATGATCCAGTTTAGTCTCACAAAAAACAATTAAATAAATACATCTGTATGATTCAGTCTAGCCTGGCAAAAACAATTAAATAAATACATCTGCATGATGCAGTCTAGCCTGACAAAAGACAATTAAATAAAGTACATCTGTATGATCCTGTCTAGCCTGGCAAAAAAACAATTAAATAAATACATCTGTATGATCCAGTCTAGTCTGACAAAAAACAATTAAATAAATACATCTGTATGATCCAGTCTTGTCTGGCAAAAAAACAATTAAATAATTACGTCTGTATGATCCAGTCTAGTCTGACAAAAACAATTAAATAAATACATCTGTATGATCCTTTCTTGTCTGGCAAAAAACAATTAAATAAATACATCTGTATGATCCAGTCTAGCCTGGCAAAAAAACAATTAAATAAATACATCTGTATGATCCAGTCTAGTCTGACAAAAAACAATTAAATAAATACATCTGTATGATTCAGTCTAGTCTGGCAAAAAAACAATTAAATAAATACATCTGTATGATCCAGTGTAGTTTGACAAAAAACAATTAAATAAATACATCTGTATGATCCAGTCTAGTCTGACAAAAAACAATTAAATAAATACATCTGTATGATCCAGTCTAGTCTGACAAAAAACAATTAAATAAATACATCTGTATGATTCAGTCTAGTCTGGCAAAAAAACAATTAAAAAATACATCTGTATGATCCAGTGTAGTCTGACAAAAAACAATTAAATAAATACATCTGTATTATCCAGTCTAGTCTGACAAAAAACAATTAAATAAATACATCTGTATGATCCAGTCTAGCCTGACAAAAACAATTAAATAAATACATCTGTATGATCCAGTCTAGTCTGACAAAAATAATTAAATAAATACATTTGTCTGATCCAGTCTAGTCTGGCAAAAAAAAACAAAAAACAATTAAATAAATACATCTGTATGATCCAGTCTAGCCTGGCAAAAAACAATTAAATAAATACATCTGTATGATCCAGTCTAGCTTGACAAAAGACAATTAAATAAATACATCTGTATGATCCAGTCTAGTCTGGCAAAAAACAATTAAATAAATACATCTGTATGATCCAGTGTAGTCTGACAAAAAACAATTAACTAAATACATCTGTATGATCCAGTCTAGCCTGACAAAAACAATTAAATAAATACATCTGTATGATCCAGTCTAGTCTGACAAAAACAATTAAATAAATACATCTGTATGATTCAGTCTAGTCTGGCAAAAACAATTAAAAAAATACATCTGTATGATCCAGTGTAGTCTGACAAAAAACAATTAAATAAATACATCTGTATTATCCAGTCTAGTCTGACAAAAAACAATTAAATAAATACATCTGTATGATCCAGTCTAGCTTGACAAAAGACAATTAAATAAGTACATCTGTATGATCCAGTCTAGTCTGGCAAAAAAACAATAAAATAAATACATCTGTATGATCCAGTTTAGTCTCACAAAACAATTAAATAAATACATCTGTATGATTCAGTCTAGCCTGGCAAAAAACAATTAAATAAATACATCTGCATGATCCAGTCTAGCCTGACAAAGAACAAGTAAATAAAATACATCTGTATGATCCAGTCTAGCCTGGCAAAACAATTAAATAAATACATCTGTATGATCCAGTCTAGTCTGACAAAAAAACAATTAAATAAATATATCTGTATGATCCAGTCTTGTCTGGCAAAAAACAATTAAATAAATACGTCTGTATGATCCAGTCTAGTCTGACAAAAAACAATTAAATAAATACATCTGTATGATCCTTTCTTGTCTGGCAAAAAAAACAATTAAATAAATACATCTGTATGATCCTGTCTAGCCTGGCAAAAAACAATTAAATAAATACATCTGTATGATTCAGTCTAGTCTGGCAAAAAAACAATTAAATAAATACATCTGTATGATCCAGTGTAGTTTGACAAAAAACAATTAAATAAATACATCTGTATGATCCAGTCTAGCCTGACAAAAAACAATTAAATAAATACATCTGTATGATCCAGTCTAGTCTGACAAAAACAATTAAATAAATACATCTGTATGATTCAGTCTAGTCTGGCAAAAAAACAATTAAAAAATACATCTGTATGATCCAGTGTAGTCTGACAAAAAACAATTAAATAAATACATCTGTATTCCAGTCTAGTCTGACAACAAAACAATTAAATAAATACATCTGTATGATCCAGTCTAGCCTGACAAAAACAATTAAATAAATACATCTGTATGATCCAGTCTAGTCTGACAAAAACAATTAAATAAATACATTTGTCTGATCCTGTCTAGTCTGGCAAAAAAAAACAAAAAACAATTAAATAAATACATCTGTATGATCCAGTCTAGCCTGGCAAAAAACAATTAAATAAATACATCTGTATGATCCAGTCTAGCTTGACAAAAAACAATTAAATAAATACATCTGTATGATCCAGTCTAGTCACAAAAAAACAATTAAATAAATACATCTGTATGATCCAGTGTAGTCTGACAAAAACAATTAACTAAATACATCTGTATGATCCAGTCTAGCCTGACAAAAAACAATTAAATAAATACATCTGTATGATCCAGTCTAGTCTAGTCCAAAAAACAATTAAATAAATACATCTGTATGATTCAGTCTAGTCTGGCAAAAAACAATTAAAAAATACATCTGTATGATCCAGTGTAGTCTGACAAAAAACAATTAAATAAATACATCTGTATTATCCAGTCTAGTCTGACAAAAAACAATTAAATAAATACATCTGTATGATCCAGTCTAGCTTGACAAAGACAATTAAATAAGTACATCTGTATGATCCAGTCTAGTCTGGCAAAAAACAATTAAATAAATACATCTGTATGATCCAGTTTAGTCTCACAAAAACAATTAAATAAATACATCTGTATGATTCAGTCTAGCCTGGCAAAAAAAACAATTAAATAAATACATCTGCATGATCCAGTCTAGCCTGACAAAAGACAAGTAAATAAGTACATCTGTATGATCCTGTCTAGCCTGGCAAAAAAACAATTAAATAAATACATCTGTATGATCCAGTCTAGTCTGACAAAAAACAATTAAATAAATACATCTGTATGATCCAGTCTAGCCTGACAAAAACAATTAAATAAATACATCTGTATGATTCTGTCTTACCTGGCAAAAACAATTAAATAAATACATCTGTATGATCCAGTTTAGTCTGACAAAAAAGAATTAAATAAATACATCTGTATGATTCAGTCTAGTCTGGCAAAAAACAATTAAATAAATACGTCTGTATGATCCTTTCTTGTCTGGCAAAAAACAATTAAATAAATACATTTGTATGATCCTGTCTAGCCTGGCAAAAAAACAATTAAATAAATACATCTGTATGATCCAGTCTAGTCTGACAAAAAACAATTAAATAAATACATCTGTATGATTCAGTCTAGTCTGGCAAAAAAACAATTAAATAAATACATCTGTATGATCCAGTGTAGTTTGATAAAAAACAATTAAATAAATACATCTGTATGATCCAGTCTAGCCTGACAAAAACAATTAAATAAATACATCTGTATGATCCAGTCTAGTCTGACAAAAAACAATTAAATAAATACATCTGTATGATTCAGTCTAGTCTGGCAAAAAAACAATTAAAAAATACATCTGTATGATCCAGTGTAGTCTGACAAAAAACAATTAAATAAATACATCTGTATTATCCAGTCTAGTCTGACAAAAAACAATTAAATAAATACATCTGTATGATCCAGTCTAGCCTGACAAAAACAATTAAATAAATACATCTGTATGATCCAGTCTAGTCTGACAAAAACAATTAAATAAATACATTTGTATGATCCAGTCTAGTCTGGCAAAAAAAACAAAAAACAATTAAATAAATACATCTGTATGATCCAGTCTAGCCTGGCAAAAAACAATTAAATAAATACATCTGTATGATCCAGTCTAGCTTGACAAAAGACAATTAAATAAGTACATCTGTATGATTCTGTCTTACCTGGCAAAAAACAATTAAATAAATACATCTGTATGATCCAGTTTAGTCTGACAAAAAAGAATTAAATAAATACATCTGTATGATTCAGTCTAGTCTGGCAAAAAACAATTAAATAAATACGTCTGTATGATCCTTTCTTGTCTGGCAAAAAAACAATTAAATAAATACATTTGTATGATCCTGTCTAGCCTGGCAAAAAACAATTAAATAAATACATCTGTATGATCCAGTCTAGTCTGACAAAAAACAATTAAATAAATACATCTGTATGATTCAGTCTAGTCTGGCAAAAAAACAATTAAATAAATACATCTGTATGATCCAGTGTAGTTTGATAAAAAACAATTAAATAAATACATCTGTATGATCCAGTCTAGCCTGACAAAACATATAAATAAATACATCTGTATGATCCAGTCTAGTCTGACAAAACAATTAAATAAATACATCTGTATGATTCAGTCTAGTCTGGCAAAAAAACAATTAAAAAATACATCTGTATGATCCAGTGTAGTCTGACAAAAACAATTAAATAAATACATCTGTATTATCCAGTCTAGTCTGACAAAAACAATTAAATAAATACATCTGTATGATCCAGTCTAGCCTGACAAAAAACAATTAAATAAATACATCTGTATGATCCAGTCTAGTCTGACAAAAACAATTAAATAAATACATTTGTATGATCCAGTCTAGTCTGGCAAAAAAAACAAAAAAAATTAAATAAATACATCTGTATGATCCAGTCTAGCCTGGCAAAAAAACAATTAAATAAATACATCTGTATGATCCAGTCTAGCTTGACAAAAGACAATTAAATAAGTACATCTGTATGATTCTGTCTTACCTGGCAAAAAACAATTAAATAAATACATCTGTATGATCCAGTTTAGTCTGACAAAAAAGAATTAAATAAATACATCTGTATGATTCAGTCTAGTCTGGCAAAAAACAATTAAATAAATACGTCTGTATGATCCTTTCTTGTCTGGCAAAAAAACAATTAAATAAATACATTTGTATGATCCTGTCTAGCCTGGCAAAAACAATTAAATAAATACATCTGTATGATCCAGTCTAGTCTGACAAAAACAATTAAATAAATACATCTGTATGATTCAGTCTAGTCTGGCAAAAAAACAATTAAATAAATACATCTGTATGATCCAGTGTAGTTTGATAAAAAACAATTAAATAAATACATCTGTATGATCCAGTCTAGCCTGACAAAAACATATAAATAAATACATCTGTATGATCCAGTCTAGTCTGACAAAAACAATTAAATAAATACATCTGTATGATTCAGTCTAGTCTGGCAAAAAAACAATTAAAAAATACATCTGTATGATCCAGTGTAGTCTGACAAAAAACAATTAAATAAATACATCTGTATTATCCAGTCTAGTCTGACAAAAAACAATTAAATAAATACATCTGTATGATCCAGTCTAGCCTGACAAAAACAATTAAATAAATACATCTGTATGATCCAGTCTAGTCTGACAAAAACAATTAAATAAATACATTTGTATGATCCAGTCTAGTCTGGCAAAAAAAAACAAAAAACAATTAAATAAATACATCTGTATGATCCAGTCTAGCCTGGCAAAAAAACAATTAAATAAATACATCTGTATGATCCAGTCTAGCTTGACAAAAGACAATTAAATAAGTACATCTGTATGATCCAGTCTAGTCTGGCAAAAAACAATTAAATAAATACATCTGTATGATCCAGTGTAGTCTGACAAAAAACAATTAAATAAATACATCTGTATGATCCAGTCTAGCCTGACAAAAAACAATTAAATAAATACATCTGTATGATCCAGTCTAGTCTGACAAAAACAATTAAATAAATACATCTGTATGATTCAGTCTAGTCTGGCAAAAAAACAATTAAAAAAATACATCTGTATGATCCAGTGTAGTCTGACAAAAACAATTAAATAAATACATCTGTATTATCCAGTCTAGTCTGACAAAAACAATTAAATAAATACATCTGTATGATCCAGTCTAGCCTGACAAAAACAATTAAATAAATACATCTGTATGATCCAGTCTAGTCTGACAAAAACAATTAAATAAATACATTTGTATGATCCAGTCTAGTCTGGCAAAAAAAAACAAAAAACAATTAAATAAATACATCTGTATGATCCAGTCTAGCCTGGCAAAAAACAATTAAATAAATACATCTGTATGATCCAGTCTAGCTTGACAAAAGACAATTAAATAAGTACATCTGTATGATCCAGTCTAGTCTGGCAAAAAACAATTAAATAAATACATCTGTATGATCCAGTTTAGTCTCACAAAAAACAATTAAATAAATACATCTGTATGATTCAGTCTAGCCTGGCAAAAAACAATTAAATAAATACATCTGCATGATCCAGTCTAGCCTGACAAAAGACAAGTAAATAAGTACATCTGTATGATCCAGTCTAGCCTGGCAAAAAACAATTAAATAAATACATCTGTATGATCCAATTTAGTCTGACAAATAACAATTGAATAAATACATCTGTATGATCCAGACTTTCTTTAAATTAATATACCATTTGCAGGATTTGCTGTTTAACATTATATGCTTGAAAGATTATAAACCTAAAATCGTGATGTATGAAATAACAAACTGTGAAACTTTTCGCTAAAAACAAAAATACACTTCATGTTACCAGTTTGAAATGATTTATATTTTAATCACATGCTTGCTTATCCTAAAGCGAACTAAAATATATTTTAGTTTTGTAAAATTATTATCACTGCTGTTAGTGTAAATAATAGTTTTGACGCCAATTTTGATTCTATTATTCGTTCAGTCATATGGAGTCCGCAAGTTTTGTCATACCTAAGGTCTCTTTGATTTGGTATTATCACATTAACTTTCAAATCATGAGCACTTACCGACCTCTCTCGTATCAGAAGAAAATTATATGCGATTCTGTACGATAATTTTTAATTATTATACTGTTCGTACTACTGTAAAACATCTGAAAGCTTTATATTACCAAATTATTAATGTTAACAAATTAATATGAAATAATTTTGTAATCTTATATTTCAAACTACTTACAAATAACACAATAACAGCAGAGAGCTTTTCTTATGAGTATTCGTGTTGTGTGTCCTTTATTTCAAATGACCAGAATTACATGTTTTCATGTTTAGTTACCTTTATTTCAAATGACCGGGAATTATGAGTCTTCATGTTAAGTAACCTTTGCTTCAAATGACCATGGATTATGAGTGTATTTGTTTAGTGGCATTTGCTTCAAATGACCAAAGTCATGAATGTTCACCTTTAGTGATATTCATGATTAACATGAAAAGCTCTGACTGGTCGTCAGCTTCGATAGACTTTTTCTGAATGTATGAGCACAACACATTTTCTCAACCCTTAGTAACGGCTTTCACTGATCACGTGTTTATTTGACTAAGTTGTCAAATTTACATATTTCGAGTTAATAAAAATTCAAAACTCTAGTTGCCTGTGTAATAAATAAATAGACACTTGAAATACTTCACATATGGTGGTTTTAGGATTTCACGTACAAAATATAAACTTGTTTTGTGCCATTTAAGAGTTCACACAAACCGAGTAGCATGTGTACTATTGAACAGTAGCATATTTTAATGTGTTTAATTAAGTTAAATGAGAAATTCACACGAAAAAATGCAACATAATTTAAAAATCACAATATTTGTCTAAATAAATGCTTATTTTTATTCATTACCATCATTAGATATGATGTTAAACCTTTAATCGGTTTCTTCGCATGTTAAATGGTTTCACAAAAACAACGAAGACGTGTTTAGCAGCATTCGTGACTTCGAGACAAAGATATATTATTGTCATTCATATAAGAAAATGCAGCTTAACTTGCATATTCAAACTAAATTTACGACTAAATATCTGGATCTGATTGTACGTTAGGCCTAGGACAATAACAGCACGAACGCTATTAGATGGCTGAGTTTTTTAATGTCCAAGAGAAAATATTAGCAACATTCCTGACTATAACAAAATAAAGTAACTGAGGATAAGTAGTTCTGAATTATAACAACGTGTGTTTAATTACGTAGCAAGTTATCGATGGCCTTTAATCATATGTTTAATATAGAAAACCATTCGATAGCAAGGTGTTAGATAAGTAGCTTAATAAACCTAAACAGTCTTCGTTTCTAGACATAAAGACGTTCATTAGAAGTCAAAGAGGAAGTTTCACAAATCACTAGTTACGGTCTTCTTAACTGAAACATGGATGTTGACTTTATGTACATAAATAAAAAGGATGTTAAGGCTTCTAGGAGGAATCCGTAGATGGATGGATTATATTGTACGTGTAGATTAAGAAATCTTATCTTCTTTTCAGAAGAGAATGGGTGATTTCATTCAACTTTACTAAATCATCCGGAAATTAGTAGAATAAAGACTAATTTCTTCTGGTTTAATTTGACAACTATAAGATTAGAAGACGCAAGTCATAGATTTAAAAGAGACAGACTCTACCCCAGTTAAGACAACTTTAGTTGTTGTTTTTTTTTAACAGAGTAATTATGAACACCAACACCTTACAACAGTCTAGGATGACTTTCTGACGAATAAAAGCTACGTTTAAACTTATGGTCCCTATGTTAGTTTTATAAGTAGGACATGAATTATTGGTCATTATAGAGTTCATATCATGTTGTCGCCCCATCTGTGCGTTTACAGATCAAGTCCCATTATTATATAAAAATGTCCTAACAGTTGCTCTTGACTCTTTTTTCTAATGCAACAGCTCAAACTCAAGGAAAGTTATTACAGATAATCCTTGCGTGGCTTTTGAAGAAAATAAATCTCTTTACATAGCCTGATTTTAATGTCTAAAGCTGCTTTTTTTTAGAAATATAAGAGAAAACAGTACGTACTCAGTGTACGGGTCACAGATGGGTATCAGAGTTGAAAGTTGGAAACCGGCACTGCAGACAAAGCTGTAGTTGAAGTCCTGTTGAAAAACGATTACACAGTTAGATTAAACTTCAAACCGAATATAATATTTGTGAAATAACTTGTCTCAAGTACGTTTCCGTTAAAACTAATAAGGTAAACATTATTTTTCACAAGTAATCATCCATTGAAATCATCACACGATCTGCGGGTCGCAGGTTAGAATCACGTCACCAAACATTACTCTCCGTTTTAACCGTGGGCGCGTTAAAATGTGAGGGTCGATCCCAGTACTCGTTGGTAAAGAGTAGCCTAAGAGTCGTCAGTAAATGATAATGACTAACTGCCTCCCATTCAGTTCATCCCTATTAAATTAGGAACGGCTAGAGCAGATAGCAGCTTTCCAAGTTCAATACAAACTAAACCATTTAAATGGAATATATAAAAGCTTCGGTGCTTGTGTGTTTCATTCAATTTTAACAACATAATTATTGAACGTGTCCTACGTCAGGAATAAATGTTAAAAAGTGACGTCAGTTATTAATTTAAATTTACTATACATAACTATGGTATGATAGAAAAAGAAACCCAGTGTTTCAATTGCTTTCGGGCCTGGCATAGCCTAGCGCGTTAGGCGTGCGCTTCGTAATCTGAGGGTCGCGGGTTCGCGCCGAGTCGCGCCAAAGATACTCGTCCTTTCAGCCGTGGGGGCGTTATAATGTGACGGTCAATCCCATTTTCGTTGGTAAAGAGTAGCCCAAGAGTTGGCGGTGGGTGGTGATGACTAGCTGCCTTCCCTCTAGTCTTACACTACTAAATTAGGGACGGTTAGCACAGATAGCCCTCGAGTAGCTTTGTGCGAAATTCAAAACAAACAAACAATTCAATTGATTTTATGATAACGTGTCATTTGATTTACAGAACTCAACAGAAGAAAATGGGGAAACATTGTTTACACTGATTCTGAAAGAATATGTAATAAATTAGGGTGTATATATATCTTACGGATATCCATTATATACATATAATGGATTGATTTTCAAAGTTTTCTAAATAATTTGATTATGTTCTTGGTAGATTTGTAAATCTGGTGAAATTTGTAATAAAACAAACATTTGAATTCACAAATGCAAAACCCAAATATTTGTCTCAAAATATCTGTTAAATTTTGAATTTAAAAAATATCCATGTTCAAAACTTAACTATAGATCTAATTAAAGTTAGATTAAAATGGAATTATATGCCTAAATAAATAAATTTTATTTGTATTTAGGTATAAATTACATACCTAAGTAAATAAATCTTATTTGTACTTAGGTATAAATTATATACCTAAATAAATAAGTCTTATTTGTACTTAGGTATAAATTATATGCCTAAATAAATAAATCTTATTTATACTTAGGTATAAGTTATATACCTAAATAAATAAATCTTATTTGTACTTAGGTATAAATTATATACCTAAGTAAATAAATCTTATTTGTACTTAGGTATAAATTATATACCTAAGTAAATAAATCTTATTTGTATTTGGGTATAAATTATATACCTAAATAAATAAATCTTATTTGCACTTAGATATAAATTATATACCTAACTAAATAAATCTTATTTGTACTTAGATATAAATTATATACCTAAATAAAGAAATCTTATTTGTACTTAGATATAAATTATATACCTAAGTAAATAAATTTTATTTGTACTTAGGTATAAATTATATACCTAAATAAATAAATCTTATTTGCACTTAGATATAAATTATATACCTAACTAAATAAATCTTATTTGTACTTAGATATAAATTATATACCTAAATAAATAAATCTTATTTGTACTTAGATATAAATTATATACCTAAATAAATAAATCTTATTGTAATTGATTTTAATCAATGTTTCATTAACCTTCAGTAGAACAGAAACTCAGTTAACGTTAGTATGCCCTATATTTGCTTTAATAACTTCAGACAGTGTTTCAGATATTGTTGCAACATATTTAATCAAAGTGTTATTTGGGATTTTACTCCAAATGTTTGTAATACACTCACATAAAGTTTCTTTGGAAGTAACTTTTGATTTCTCAATTTTTTGATCTATCAAGTCCCTGATTTGTGTAATTCTGTTAAGATCTGACTCTGTTGGAGGACATGGCAGCCATTACATCATTTGAATGACTCCAGCAACTTCTGTCTTAGCGAAGTAATTTCTGCACAAGTCGGATGTGTGTTTGTGGTCATTATAACTCTTTGTTGTAGAATCCTTTATTAATAACACGTAAACCACTTGATATACAAATATCTCCAGTCGCCTCAGCAGAAAGACGTCCCAAAACCAGCACACTGTTTTCCCCGTACTTCATGGTAAGCGCTTTGCTGAGGTAAGTAACTTTCACTTTTCTTCTATTGGATGTACAACCTACACACTGAACCAAATATTTCAAACCGTAATACCCTTTTCCAAGTATCAGTAGTCGTCCAGTTTTGTATTTTTACCTAATTTCAGTCTCTTTACAACCTACGAAGACCGAAGTAGAGAATTTTAACTGCTACATGACCAAATATCCCATTCCTGTTGCGTCTTTTTTATTATGTAGATCTGAGCAGTTTTCTTTCATTTGGTACATGGTCGTTTATCACATGCTTGAGATCAGTGGCAGTCTTCCTTCTATCCGGGAGGTCGCATAAACGAAAATATTTAACATCATTATCATTGAGTTTAGGAGTTCTATCTTTGTCTTTCATATTTTCAAATTTAACTGTCTTGGTCTCACGATCTATGGTAGGGGTTGGCAATTTATTTTTCACAGTGGCCACAACTATGGCTAATGTAAACAACGTTGGGCACACTATTAAAGAAATGAAATTAAAAAGTGTTAGTTTAATCAAAATAATTACATTTCAACTGACTTTCAATGTGAAAATTGATGGGGGTTTCCATCAACAAGTTTCGTGAAATTTAGCTTAATATCTATGTTCAATGAACATCTTAGCTCTGCCTCTAAATTTATGTCAGTAAACCGAAATCTGTATGTAGGCTTCAGAAAATCTAGCATAGAGAATGTTGACTCAATGTGGATCCAAACATGGAAAATAATTTTGAAATTGCCATTTTAAATTTGGAAGACTGTCGTTTGTCAGAATAGTTAGCCATATCTCTCTGATGGAACATTTTTATTTACCTTTTATGTGTTCTACACTCATCTTCAAATCCACACTTGTCCAAAGACAAAATGATGTAATTTCCTTACTGAAATTTCCTAAGTCAAATTGAAATGGATCATGCAAAAATTCAAATATCAATTTCAAATTTTTAAGTTCCGGAAAACGTGATTCAAATTTTTGAGATAAAGTTTTGATCCAGTTTACATCGAGATCATCTTTACCATCAGAGAAATCAGTCATTATTTTCTAGAAAACTATTCAACTTTGCAAAATGTGTCAAATTATTCTTTTGTAATTGTTCTACAAGTAGGTTTAACTTTAATTGAAATTCATGAATAGACTGTGATTGCTCGCTTATTATTTTACCTCTTTCTTGAAGCTTTGTATTCAAATTATTCAAGTGAACCATCATGTCACACAGAAAGTACAAATCACTTTGCCATGACAAAGTTTCAATTTCAGGGAAATTTTCAATCTTACCTTTTTCAACAAGATACTATTTTATTTGAGTAAATAAGGAAGTAAATTGTTCCAAGGCTTTTCTTCTACTTAATCATCTTACATTTGCAAAATCAGTAAGATCATCAAAGTACAGTCACTGCTTTTCTTCAGAGACTCAATAAACTCTCGATGGATGGAAAGTTTCCATTTCTAATATAATTCACAATTTTTACAACAATGTACATCATATTTTTAATTTATCATTTGTAGATATCTGAGCACATAAATTTTCCTGATGCAAAATGCATTATTTTCTATTAAATGCTGCTTCAAGAGAAACAAATCCTACTTTCGTCTCAGTCATGACGGGAGCACCGTCTGTTGTGACAAAAACCAGTTGTTTTTTTTAAATTCAGACTGATTTTTTGGCATTTCAATAAATTTTTCAAATGTGTTTTTTCCACATATTCGATCTTGTAATCCACAATAGCCAAATATTTCTTCCTTCACTTGAAGATCTCAAGTTACATATCGAACCCAAAATATCAACTGTACAGTGTCACTAACATCTGTTGATTCATCTAGTGCTGAAGAAAAATATAAACAGTCTTAGTTGTTTAAGCAACTGATTCTATGTGTTTTTCGCTAACTCTAGCATTCTGCAGACAATTATTTTTCGACTTAATTGCAAATTATTTACCTTTTGAAGAATATCATATTTTATTTTTGAATCATATTTCTCCAACAGTTTCAATGACCACAATCAATATTTCGTTTACTAGTTCAGCATCAGACAACGATCTTTTTGAGTTAGAATCCAAGCTATTTTATAGCTAACTAACTTAATTAGTTCTATCAAAGATAGAAAAAAAAATTTAGGTCTCCCTTTTCTTCATGAAGTTGTGCTTTCAGACGGATAATTTCATTAATACGATTTTTGCTATCAACTGGAAAGTTTATTTTACATCAAATTTGTTGACAAAATTGTTAAAGTGTTGCTTAAGGTTGTATACTTTATTATTCCTAAAACCTTCGATACACAAAACACACACTGACTTATTATTTACTTCAATCACTACAAATTTCAACTCCCAACTTTCATTAAGTTCTCGTGTCACGTTTTTCCAGTCACACATCATTCTCTTTTCGTCAGTAATACCAGAATAAATTAAATTGTCTTTATTTTCTGAGTGTTCACCATCATCTGGATTATTTCGTTTTTGAATTATGTACTTATCCATATTATGGGACTTAAAACAAAATATATTTAAACACTTGAAAGTTGCACAATAAATGTTTGTACGCGCATGCAAAACAACGCACACTCGATAACAAACGTCTAAACCAGACTGACGTTATAAAATGGGCGGAGTCTGTGGCAGTGATAAAGCGCGCGACATTAGCGAAGACGTAAGGCAGTGCAGTTGTGATTGGTAAATTTGCGATAAAAATAAATTATGGAAAAGTGCATTCCTAAACTCAAGCTGGTCACAATTGTGCTATCCACTAACCACATGTGGCAAGTAGCCATGAAGTTGCCACCTAACCTAGAGGGTACTTGACAGTAATTGGGGAGCATTTCAGGTCTGCAACAATTAGTTGGAAAGTCCAACCAGCATCACGTAAAGTTTTTACACGAACTCTGTTGACGACAATTCTCTATGCTTTTTGGGCCTTACCATGAAAACAAAACTCAGAATATAGTGTTAAACAGTATTTTCATCAAGGTTTATTTGTGGCGTGGTAAGAAATTGATTTATTCAGTATATACCGGTAACACATGCTAGATCGTTTCCATGTAGTTAATACACTGCATATGGTACGACAGTTATTACAGACCCTAAATTTGATCGGTATGTTCATTCAAGCAAAACCATTATGACATACCCTTTGTACAAGTATATGGTGATTGTAAGTAATGATAACTCATTCAGATGTTAACTGCGATCAGTGAAACATTACCATAGTGCTGAAACTTACATTTTGTAATGGTATAGAAGAGTTAGCACATAAAATGAAAAGAATGACAAAGTATTGTCTTGTCCTAACACAGTGATTTATTTACTTTACTTGATAAATACAAGTGTTTAAGAAGACATTTTCCCATAAAATCTTTCCAGCTTATAGTCAGTTTTCAATATAATATAAAGCAAAAATTACATCCTGCTTTATAAATAGACTTTTCTTATATATTAAACCAACATAACGTCATGCTTTAACAAGGGATTTTCTTACATATAGAGCCAACATTACATCCTGTTTTATCGATAGGGTTTTATACATATAAAGCCAACATTACATCCTGCCTTAAGAAGAGGATTTTTACATCCTGCTTTGTCAATAGAGTTTGTTTTTGTTTTTTACATATAGAGCCAGCGTTACATACTCCTTTATGGGTGTGTATTTTCTTATAGCAAAGCCACGTCGGGCTATCTGCTGAGCCCACAGAGGGGAATCGAACCCCTGATTTTAGCGTTAAAAATCCGTAGACATACCGCTGTACCTGCGGGGGGCTTGCGTTATGAATAGGATTTTTACATCCTGCTTTATCAATAGAGTTTGTTTTTGTTTTTTTACATGTAGAGCCAGCATAACATCCTACTTTACAAAAGAGTTTGTTTTGTTTTTTTTACATGTAGAGCCAGCATAACATCTTGCTTTATCAATAGAGTTTGTTTTTGTTTTTTTACATGTAGAGCCAGCATAACATCCTACTTTATCAATAGAGTTTGTTTTTGTTTTTTTACGTGTAGAGCCAGCATAACATCCTGCTTTATCAATAGAGTTTGTTTTTGTTTTTTACATGAAGAGCCAGCATAACATCTTACTTTATCAATAGAGTTTGTTTTTTTTTTTTATACATGTAGAGCCAGCATAACATCCTACTTTATCAATAGAGTTTGTTTTTGTTTTTTTACATGTAGAGCCAGCATAACATCCTACTTTATCAATAGAGTTTGTTTTTTTTTTTTACATGTAGAGCCAGCATAACATCCTACTTTATCAATAGAGTTTGTTTTTTTTTTTTTCTACATGTAGAGCCAGCATAACATCCTTCTTTATCAATAGAGTTTGTTTTTTTTTTTTTTACATGTAGAACCAGCATAACATCTTACTTTATCAATAGAGTTTGTCTTTGTTTTTTTTACATGTAGAGCCAGCATAACATCCTACTTTATCAATAGAGTTTGTTTTTTTTTTTTTTACATGTAGAGCCAGCATAACATCCTACTTTATCAATAGGTTTGTTTTGTTTTTTTACATGTAGAGCCAGCATAACATCCTACTTTATCAATAGAGTTTGTTTTGTTTTTTTACATGTAGAACCAGCATAACATCCTACTTTATCAATAGAGTTTGTTTTTTTTTTTACATGTAGAGCCAGCATAACATCCTACTTTATCAATAGAGTTTGTTTTTGTTTTTTTACATGTAGAGCCAGCATAACATCCTACTTTATCAATAGAGTTTGTTTTGTTTTTTTTACATGTAGAGCCAGCATAACATCCTACTTTATCAATAGAGTTTGTTTTGTTTTTTTACATGTAGAGCCAGCATAACATCCTACTTTATCAATAGAGTTTGTTTTTTTTTTTTTTACATGTAGAGCCAGCATAACATCCTACTTTATCAATAGAGTTTGTTTTTTTTTTTTACATGTAGAGCCAGCATAACATCCTACTTTATCAATAGAGTTTGTTTTTTTTTTTTTTACATGTAGAGCCAGCATAACATCCTACTTTATCAATAGAGTTTGTTTTTTTTTTTTTTACATGTAGAGCCAGCATAACATCCTACTTTATCAATAGAGTTTGTTTTTCTTTTTACATGTAATGCCAGCATAACATCCTACTTTATCAATAGAGTTTGTTTTTTATTTTTTTACATGTAGAGCCAGCATAACATCCTACTTTATCAATAGAGTTTGTTTTTGTTTTTTACTTGTAGAGCCAGCATAACATCCTACTTTATCAAAAGAGTTTGTTTTTTTTTTTTTACATGTAGAGCCAGCATAACATCTTACTTTATCAAAAGAGTTTGTTTTGTTTTTTTTTTTACATGTAGAGCCAGCATAACATCCTACTTTATCAATAGAGTTTGTTTTTTTTTTTTTACATGTAGAGCCAGTATAACATCCTACTTTATCAATAGAGTTTGTTTTTTTTTTTTTTTTACATGTAGAGCCAGCATAACATCCTGCTTTATCAATAGAGTTTGTTTTTTTTTTTTACATGTAAAGCCAGCATAACATCCTACTTTATCAATAGAGTTTGTTTTTTTATTTTTCTACATGTAGAGCCAGCATAACATCCTACTTTATCAATAGAGTTTGTTTTTTTTTTTTTTACATGTAGAGCCAGCATAACATCCTACTTTATCAATAGAGTTTGTTTTTTTTTTTTTACATGTAGAGCCAGCATAACATCCTACTTTATCAATAGAGTTTGTTTTTGTTTTTTTACATGTAGAGCCAGCATAACATCCTACTTTATCAATAGAGTTTGTTTTGTTTTTTTTTTACATTTAGAGCCAGCATAACATCCTACTTTATCAATAGAGTTTGTTTTTTTTTTTTACATGTAGAGCCAGCATAACATCCTACTTTATCAAAGAGTTTGTTTTGTTTTTTTTTACATGTAGAGCCAGCATAACATCCTACTTTATCAATAGAGTTTGTTTTTCTTTTTACATGTAATGCCAGCATAACATCCTACTTTATCAATAGAGTTTGTTTTTGTTTTTTTACATGTAGAGCCAGCATAACATCCTACTTTATCAATAGAGTTTGTGTTTTTTTTTTTACATATAGAGCCAGCATAACATCCTACTTTATCAATAGAGTTTTTTTTTTTTTTACATGTAGAACCAGCATAACATCCTACTTTATCAAAAGAGTTTGTTTTTTTTTTTTTTACATATAGAGGCAGCATAACATCCTACTTTATCAATAGAGTTTGTTTTTTTTTTTTACATGTAGAGCCAGCATAACATCCTACTTTATCAATAGAGTTTGTTTTTGTTTTTTTACATGTAGAACCAACATAACATCCTACTTTATCAATAGAGTTTGTTTTTGTTTTTTTACATGTAAAGCCAGCATAACATCCTACTTTATCAATAGAGTTTGTTTTTTTTTTTTACATGTAGAGCCAGCATAACATCCTACTTTATCAATAGAGTTTTTTTTTTTTTTTTTACATGTAGAGCCAGCATAACATCCTACTTTATCAATAGAGTTTGTTTTTGTTTTTTTTTACATGTAGAACCAGCATAACATCCTACTTTATCAATAGAGTTTGTTTTTGTTTTTACATGTAGAGCCAGCATAACATCTTACTTTATCAATAGAGTTTGTTTTTTTATTTTTTTACATGTAGAGCCAGCATAACATCCTACTTTATCAATAGAGTTTGTTTTTTTTTTTTTTACATGTAGAGCCAGCATAACATCCTGCTTTATCAATAGAGTTGTTTTTTTGTTTTTTACATGTAGAGCCAGCATAACATCCTACTTTATCAATAGAGTTTGTTTTTGTTTTTTTTACATGTAGAGCCAGCATAACATCCTACTTTATCAATAGAGTTTGTTTTTTTTTTTTTTACATGTAGAGCCAGCATAACATTTTACTTTATCAATAGAGTTTGTTTTTTTTTTTTTTACATGTAGAGCCAGCATAACATCCTACTTTATCAAAAGAGTTTGTTTTTGTTTTTTTACATGTAGAGCCAGCATAACATCTTACTTTATCAATAGAGTTTGTTTTTGTTTTTTTACATGTAGAGCCAACATAACATCCTACTTTATCAATAGAGTTTGTTTTTTTTTTTTTTACATGTAGAGCCAGCATAACATCCTACTTTATCAATAGTTTGTTTTTGTTTTTTTACATGTAGAGCCAGCATAACATCCTGCTTTATCAATAGAGTTTGTTTTTTTTTTTTACATGTAAAGCCAGCATAACATCCTACTTTATCAATAGAGTTTGTTTTTTCATTTTTCTACATGTAGAGCCAGCATAACATCCTACTTTATCAATAGAGTTTGTTTTTTGTTTTTTTACATGTAGAACCAGCATAACATCCTACTTTATCAATAGAGTTTGTTTTTTTTTTTTACATGTAGAGCCAGCATAACATCCTACTTTATCAATAGAGTTTGTTTTTTTTTTTTTTTTACATGTAGAGCCAGCATAACATCCTACTTTATCAATAGAGTTTGTTTTTGTTTTTTTACATGTAGAGCCAGCATAACATCCTACTTTATCAATAGAGTTTGTTTTTTTTTTTTTTTACATGTAGAGCCAGCATAACATCCTACTTTATCAATAGAGTTTGTTTTTTTTTTTTTTTACATGTAGAGCCAACATAACATCCTACTTTATCAATAGAGTTTGTTTTTGTTTTTTTTACATGTAGAGCCAGCATAACATCTTACTTTATCAATAGAGTTTTTTTTTTTTTTTACATGTAGAGCCAGCATAACATCCTACTTTATCAATAGAGTTTGTTTTTGTTTTTTTTTGTAGAGCCAGCATAACATCCTACTTTATCAATAGTTTGTTTTTGTTTTTTTACATGTAGAGCCAGCATAACATCCTGCTTTATCAATAGAGTTTGTTTTGTTTTTTTACATGTAAAGCCAGCATAACATCCTACTTTATCAATAGAGTTTGTTTTTTTTTTTTTTACATGTAGAGCCAGCATAACATCCTACTTTATCAATAGAGTTTGTTTTTGTTTTTTTACATGTAGAGCCAGCATAACATCCTACTTTATCAATAGAGTTTGTTTTGTTTTTTTTACATGTAGAGCCAGCATAACATCCTACTTTATCAATAGAGTTTGTTTTTTTTTTTTTTACATGTAGAGCCAGCATAACATCCTACTTTATCAATAGAGTTTGTTTTTTTTTTTTACATGTAGAGCCAGCATAACATCCTACTTTATCAATAGAGTTTGTTTTTTTTTTTTTACATGTAGAGCCAGCATAACATCCTACTTTATCAATAGAGTTTGTTTTTTTTTTTTTACATGTAGAGCCAGCATAACATCCTACTTTATCAATAGAGTTTGTTTTTTTTTTTTACATGTAGAGCCAGCATAACATCCTACTTTATCAATAGAGTTTGTTTTTGTTTTTTACATGTAGAGCCAGCATAACATCCTACTTTATCAATAGAGTTTGTTTTTTTTTTTTTACATGAGCCAGCATAACATCCTACTTTATCAATAGAGTTTGTTTTTTTTTTTTTTTACATGTAGAGCCAGCATAACATCCTACTTTATCAATAGAGTTTGTTTTTGTTTTTTTACATGTAGAGCCAGCATAACATCCTACTTTATCAATAGAGTTTGTTTTGTTTTTTTACATGTAGAGCCAGCATAACATCCTACTTTATCAATAGAGTTTGTTTTTTTTTTTTTTACATGTAGAGCCAGCATAACATCCTACTTTATCAATAGAGTTTGTTTTTGTTTTTTTACATGTAGAGCCAGCATAACATCCTACTTTATCAATAGAGTTTGTTTTTGTTTTTACATGTAGAGCCAGCATAACATCCTACTTTATCAATAGAGTTTGTTTTGTTTTTTTTACATGTAGAGCCAGCATAACATCCTACTTTATCAATAGAGTTTGTTTTTTTTTTTTTTTACATGTAGAGCCAGCATAACATCCTACTTTATCAATAGAGTTTGTTTTTGTTTTTTACATGTAGAGCCAACATAACATCCTACTTTATCAATAGAGTTTGTTTTTGTTTTTTTACATGTAGAGCCAGCATAACATCCTACTTTATCAATAGAGTTTGTTTTTTTTTTTTTTACATGTAGAGCCAGCATAACATCCTACTTTATCAATAGAGTTTGTTTTGTTTTTTTTTACATGTAGAGCCAGCATAACATCCTACTTTATCAATAGAGTTTGTTTTTGTTTTTTTACATGTAAAACCAGCATAACATCCTACTTTATCAATAGAGTTTGTTTTTTTTTTTTACATGTAGAGCCAGCATAACATCCTACTTTATCAATAGAGTTTGTTTTTTTTTTTTTACATGTAGAGCCAGCATAACATCCTACTTTATCAATAGTGTTTTGTTTTTTTTACATGTAGAGCCAGCATAACATCCTACTTTATCAATAGAGTTTGTTTTTTTTTTTTTACATGTAGAGCCAGCATAACATCCTACTTTATCAATAGAGTTTGTTTTTTTTTTTTTTTACATGTAGAGCCAGCATAACATCCTACTTTATCAATAGAGTTTGTTTTTGTTTTTTTTACATGTAGAGCCAACATAACATCCTACTTTATCAATAACATACATGTAGAGCCAGCATAACATCCTACTTTATCAATAGAGTTTGTTTTGTTTTTTTACATGTAGAGCCAGCATAACATCCTACTTTATCAATAGAGTTTGTTTTTTTTTTTTACATGTAGAGCCAGCATAACATCCTACTTTATCAATAGAGTTTGTTTTTTTTTTTTACATGTAGAGCCAGCATAACATCCTACTTTATCAATAGAGTTTGTTTTTTAATGCCAGCATAACATTTTTTACATGTAGATGTAGAGCCAGCATAACATCCTACTTTATCAATAGAGTTTGTTTTTTTTTTTTTACATGTAGAGCCAGCATAACATCCTACTTTATCAATAGAGTTTGTTTTTTTTTTTTTACATGTAGAACCAGCATAACATCCTACTTTATCAATAGAGTTTGTTTTGTTTTTTTTACATGTAGAACCAGCATAACATCCTACTTTATCAATAGAGTTTGTTTTTTTTTTTTACATGTAGAACCAGCATAACATCCTACTTTATCAATAGAGTTTGTTTTTTTTTTTTATACAGTAGAGCCAGCATAACATCCTACTTTATCAATAGAGTTTGTTTTTTTTGTTTTTTACATGTATGTAGCCAGCATAACATCCTACTTTATCAATAGAGTTTGTTTTTTTTTTTTTACATGTAGAGCCAGCATAACATCCTACTTTATCAATAGAGTTTGTTTTTTGTTTTTTTACATGTAGAGCCAGCATAACATCCTACTTTATCAATAGAGTTTGTTTGTTTTTTTACATGTAGAGCCAGCATAACATCTACTTTATCAATAGAGTTTGTTTTTTTTTTTTACATGTAGAGCCAGCATAACATCCTACTTTATCAATAGAGTTTGTTTTTTTTTTTTACATGTAGAGCTAGCATAACATCCTACTTTATCAATAGAGTTTGTTTTTCTTTTTTACATGTAGAACCAGCATAACATCCTACTTTATCAATAGAGTTTGTTTTTCATTTTTTTACATGTAGAGCCAGCATAACATCCTACTTTATCAATAGAGTTTGTTTTTTGTTTTTTTACATGTAGAGCCAGCATAACATCCTACTTTATCAATAGAGTTTGTTTTGTTTTTTTTTTACATGTAAGCCAGCATAACATCCTACTTTATCAATAGAGTTTGTTTTTTGTTTTTTACATGTAGAGCCAGCATAACATCCTACTTTATCAATAGAGTTTGTTTTTTTTTTTTTACATGTAGAACCAGCATAACATCCTACTTTATCAATAGAGTTTGTTTTTTATTTTTTTACATGTAGAGCCAGCATAACATCCTACTTTATCAATAGAGTTTGTTTTTTTTTTTTTACATGTAGAACCAGCATAACATCCTACTTTATCAATAGAGTTTGTTTTTTTTTTTTTACATGTAGAGCCAACATAACATCCTACTTTATCAATAGAGTTTGTTTTTTTTTTTTACATGTAGAACCAGCATAACATCCTACTTTATCAATAGAGTTTGTTTTTTTTTTTTACATGTAGAGCCAGCATAACATCCTACTTTATCAATAGAGTTTTTTTTTTTTTTTACATGTAGAGCCAGCATAACATCCTACTTTATCAATAGAGTTTGTTTTTTGTTTTTTTTTTACATGTAGAGCCAGCATAACATCCTACTTTATCAATAGAGTTTGTTTTGTTTTTTTACATGTAGAGCCAGCATAACATCCTACTTTATCAATAGAGTTTGTTTTTGTTTTTTTTACATGTAGAACCAGCATAACATCCTACTTTATCAATAGAGTTTGTTTTTGTTTTTTTTACATGTAGAGCCAGCATAACATCCTACTTTATCAATAGAGTTTGTTTTTTTTTTTTTTTATGTAGAACCAGCATAACATCCTACTTTATCAATAGAGTTTGTTTTTTTTTTTTTACATGTAGAACCAGCATAACATCCTACTTTATCAATAGAGAGTTTTACATGTAGAGCCAGCATATCAATAGAGTTTGTTTTTTTTTTTACATGTAGAACCAGCATAACATCCTACTTTATCAATAGAGTTTGTTTTTGTTTTTTTTACATGTAGAGCCAGCATAACATCCTACTTTATCAATAGAGTTTGTTTTTTTTTTTTACATGTAGAACCAGCATAACATCCTACTTTATCAATAGAGTTTGTTTTTTTTTTTTACATGTAGAGCCAACATAACATCCTACTTTATCAATAGAGTTTGTTTTTTTTTTTTACATGTAGAGCCAGCATAACATCCTACTTTATCAATAGAGTTTGTTTTTTTTTTTTTACATGTAGAGCCAGCATAACATCCTACTTTATCAATAGAGTTTGTTTTTTTTTTTTTTACATGTAGAACCAACATAACATCCTACTTTATCAATAGAGTTTGTTTTTTTTTTTTTTACATGTAGAACCAGCATAACATCCTACTTTATCAATAGAGTTTGTTTTGTTTTTTTTTACATGTAGAGCCAGCATAACATCCTACTTTATCAATAGAGTTTGTTTTTTTTTTTTACATGTAGAGCCAGCATAACATCCTACTTTATCAATAGAGTTTGTTTTGTTTTTTTTACATGTAGAGCCAGCATAACATCCTACTTTATCAATAGAGTTTGTTTTGTTTTTTTACATAGCCAGCATAACATCCTACTTTATCAATAGAGTTTGTTTTTTTTTTTTTAACATCCTACTTTATCAATAGGAGTTTGTTTTTGTTTTTTACATGTAGAGCTAGCATAACATCCTACTTTATCAATAGAGTTTGTTTTTTTTTTTTACATGTAGAACCAACATAACATCCTACTTTATCAATAGAGTTTGTTTTTTTTTTTTTACATGTAGAACCAGCATAACATCCTACTTTATCAATGGTTTGTTTTTTTTTTTTTTTAGAGCATAACATCCTACTTTATCAATAGAGTTTGTTTTTTTTTTTTTACATGTAGAACCAACATAACATCCTACTTTATCAATAGAGTTTGTTTTTTTTTTTTTACATGTAGAGCCAGCATAACATCCTACTTTATCAATAGAGTTTGTTTTTGTTTTTTTACATGTAGAGCCAGCATAACATCCTACTTTATCAATAGAGTTTGTTTTTTTTTTTTTACATGTAGAGCCAGCATAACATCCTACTTTATCAATAGAGTTTGTTTTTGTTTTTTTTTACATGTAGAGCCAGCATAACATCCTACTTTATCAATAGAGTTTGTTTTGTGTTTTTTTTACATGTAGAGCCAGCATAACATCCTACTTTATCAATAGAGTTTGTTTTGTTTTTTTACATGTAGAGCCAGCATAACATCCTACTTTATCAATAGAGTTTGTTTTTTTTTTTTTACATGTAGAGCCAGCATAACATCCTACTTTATCAATAGAGTTTGTTTTTTTTTTTTTACATGTAGAGCCAGCATAACATCCTACTTTATCAATAGAGTTTGTTTGTTTTGTTTTTTACATGTAGAGCCAGCATAACATCCTACTTTATCAATAGAGTTTGTTTTTTTTTTTTTACATGTAGAACCAGCATAACATCCTACTTTATCAATAGAGTTTGTTTTTGTTTTTTTTACATGTAGAGCCAGCATAACATCCTACTTTATCAATAGAGTTTGTTTTTGTTTTTTTACATGTAGAGCCAGCATAACATCCTACTTTATCAATAGAGTTTGTTTTTTTTTTTTACATGTAGAACCAACATAACATCCTACTTTATCAATAGAGTTTGTTTTTGTTTTTTTATGTAGAACCAGCATAACATCCTACTTTATCAATAGAGTTTGTTTTGTTTTTTTACATGTAGAACCAGCATAACATCCTACTTTATCAATAGAGTTTGTTTTGTTTTTTTACATGTAGAACCAGCATAACATCCTACTTTATCAATAGAGTTTGTTTTTTTATTTTTCTACATGTAGAGCCAGCATAACATCCTACTTTATCAATAGAGTTTGTTTTTGTTTTTTTACGTGAAGAGCCAACATAACATCCTACTTTATCAATAGTTTGTTTTTTTTTTTTTACATGTAGAACCAACATAACATCCTACTTTATCAATAGAGTTGTTTTTTTTTTTTTACATGTAGAGCCAGCATAACATCCTACTTTATCAATAGGTTTGTTTTTTTTTTACATGTAGAGCCAGCATAACATCCTACTTTATCAATAGAGTTTGTTTTTGTTTTTTTTACATGTAGAGCCAGCATAACATCCTACTTTATCAATAGAGTTTGTTTTTGTTTTTTACATGTAGAGCCAGCATAACATCCTACTTTATCAATAGAGTTTGTTTTTTGTTTTTTTACATGTAGAGCCAGCATAACATCCTACTTTATCAATAGAGTTTGTTTTTTTTTTTTACATGTAGAACCAGCATAACATCCTACTTTATCAATAGAGTTTGTTTTTCTTTTTTTTACATGTAGAGCCAGCATAACATCCTACTTTATCAATACAGTTTGTTTTTGTTTTTTTTTGTAGAGCCAGTATAACATCCTACTTTATCAATAGAGTTTGTTTTTGTTTTTTTTACATGTAGAACCAGCATAACATCCTACTTTATCAATAGGTTTGTTTTTTTTTTTTTTATGTAGAGCCAGCATAACATCCTACTTTATCAATAGAGTTTGTTTTTTTTTTTTTACATGTAGAGCCAGCATAACATCCTACTTTATCAATAGAGTTTGTTTTTTTTTTTTTACATGTAGAGCCAGCATAACATCCTACTTTATCAATAGAGTTTGTTTTTTGTTTTTTTACATGTAGAACCAGCATAACATCCTACTTTATCAATAGAGTTTGTTTTGTTTTTTTACATGTAGAGCCAGCATAACATCCTACTTTATCAATAGAGTTTGTTTTTTTTTTTTTACATGTAGAGCCAAGCATAACATCCTACTTTATCAATAGAGTTTGTTTTTTTTTTTTTACATGTAGAGCCAGCATAACATCCTACTTTATCAATAGAGTTTGTTTTTTGTTTTTTTTACATGTAGAGCCAACATAACATCCTACTTTATCAATAGAGTTTGTTTTTGTTTTTTTACATGTAGAAGCCAGCATAACATCCTACTTTATCAATAGAGTTTGTTTTTTTTTTTTACATGTAGAGCCAGCATAACATCCTACTTTATCAATAGAGTTTGTTTTTTTTTTTTACATGTAGAGCCAACATAACATCCTACTTTATCAATAGGGTTTGTTTTTGTTTTTTTACATGTAGAGCCAGCATAACATCCTACTTTATCAATAGAGTTTGTTTTTGTTTTTTTACATGTAGAGCCAGCATAACATCCTACTTTATCAATAGAGTTTGTTTTTTTTTTTTTACATGTAGAGCCAACATAACATCCTACTTTATCAATAGAGTTTGTTTTGTTTTTTTACATGTAGAAGCCAGCATAACATCCTACTTTATCAATAGAGTTTGTTTTTTTTTTTTTACATGTAGAGCCAGCATAACATCCTACTTTATCAATAGAGTTTGTTTTTGTTTTTTTACATGTAGAACCAGCATAACATCCTACTTTATCAATAGAGTTTGTTTTGTTTTTTTTACATGTAGAACCACATAACATCCTACTTTATCAATAGAGTTTGTTTTTTTTTTTTTACATGTAAGAGCCAGCATAACATCCTACTTTATCAATAGAGTTTGTTTTGTTTTTTTTACATGTAGAGCCAGCATAACATCCTACTTTATCAATAGAGTTTGTTTTTTGTTTTTTTACATGTAGAACCAGCATAACATCCTACTTTATCAATAGAGTTTGTTTTTGTTTTTTTACATAGAGCCAGCATAACATCCTACTTTATCAATAGAGTTTGTTTTTGTTTTTTTTATGTAGAGCCAACATAACATCCTACTTTATCAATAGAGTTTGTTTTTGTTTTTTTTACATGTAGAGCCAGCATAACATCCTACTTTATCAATAGAGTTTGTTTTGTTTTTTTTTACATGTAGAACCAGCATAACATCCTACTTTATCAATAGAGTTTGTTTTTTTTTTTTACATGTAGAGCCAGCATAACATCCTACTTTATCAATAGAGTTTGTTTTTTTTTTTTTTTTGTAGAGCCAGCATAACATCCTACTTTATCAATAGAGTTTGTTTTTTTGTTTTTTTACATGTAGAGCCAGCATAACATCCTACTTTATCAATAGAGTTTGTTTTTTTTTTTTACATGTAGAACCAGCATAACATCCTACTTTATCAATAGAGTTTGTTTTTTTTTTTTTACATGTAGAACCAGCATAACATCCTACTTTATCAATAGAGTTTGTTTGTTTTTTTTTACATGTAGAGCCAGCATAACATCCTACTTTATCAATAGAGTTTGTTTTGATTTTTTTTTACATGTAGAGCCAGCATAACATCCTACTTTATCAATAGAGTTTGTTTTGTTTTTTTTACATGTAGAACCAGCATAACATCCTACTTTATCAATAGAGTTTGTTTTTTTTTTTTTACATGTAGAGCCAGCATAACATCCTACTTTATCAATAGAGTTTGTTTTGTTTTTTTACATGTAGAGCCAGCATAACATCCTACTTTATCAATAGAGTTTGTTTTGTTTTTTTTACATGTACCATGACATAACATCCTAATAGAGTTTGTTTTGTTTTTTTTTACATGTAGAGCCAGCATAACATCCTACTTTATCAATAGAGTTTGTTTGTTTTGTTTTTTACATGTAGAGCCAGCATAACATCCTACTTTATCAATAGAGTTTGTTTTGTTTTTTTACATGTAGAGCCAGCATAACATCCTACTTTATCAATAGAGTTTGTTTTGTTTTTACATGTAGAACCAGCATAACATCCTACTTTATCAATAGAGTTTGTTTTGTTTTTTTTACATGTAGAGCCAGCATAACATCCTACTTTATCAATAGAGTTTGTTTTTGTTTTTTTTTACATGTAAAGCCAGCATAACATCCTACTTTATCAATAGAGTTTGTTTTGTTTTTTTTTACATGTAGAGCCAGCATAACATCCTACTTTATCAATAGAGTTTGTTTTGTTTTTTTACATGTAGAGCCAGCATAACATCCTACTTTATCAATAGAGTTTGTTTTTTGTTTTTTTACATGTAGAGCCAGCATAACATCCTACTTTATCAATAGAGTTTGTTTTTTTTTTTTTACATGTAGAGCCAGCATAACATCCTACTTTATCAATAGAGTTTGTTTGTTTTTTTACATGTAGAGCCAGCATAACATCCTACTTTATCAATAGAGTTTGTTTTTGTTTTTTTTACATGTAGAGCCAGCATAACATCCTACTTTATCAATAGAGTTTGTTTTTGTTTTTTTTACATGTAGAACCAGCATAACATCCTACTTTATCAATAGAGTTTGTTTTGTTTTTTTTACATGTAGAGCCAGCATAACATCCTACTTTATCAATAGAGTTTGTTTTGTTTTTTTTACATGTAGAAGCCAGCATAACATCCTACTTTATCAATAGAGTTTGTTTTTGTTTTTTTACATGTAGAGCCAGCATAACATCCTACTTTATCAATAGAGTTTGTTTTTGTTTTTTTACATGTAGAGCCAGCATAACATCCTACTTTATCAATAGAGTTTGTTTTTGTTTTTTACATGTAGAACCAACATAACATCCTACTTTATCAATAGAGTTTGTTTTGTTTTTTTTTACATGTAGAGCCAGCATAACATCCTACTTTATCAATAGAGTTTGTTTTTGTTTTTTTACATGTAGAGCCAGCATAACATCCTACTTTATCAATAGAGTTTGTTTTTTATTTTTTTGCATGTAGAACCAGCATAACATCCTTCTTTATCAATAGAGTTTGTTTTTGTTTTTTTACATGTAGAGCCAGCATAACATCCTACTTTATCAATAGAGTTTGTTTTTGTTTTTTTACATGTAGAACCAGCATAACATCCTACTTTATCAATAGAGTTTGTTTTTTTTTTTTTACATGTAGAGCCAGCATAACATCCTACTTTATCAATAGAGTTTGTTTTTGTTTTTTACATGTAGAGCCAGCATAACATCCTACTTTATCAATAGAGTTTGTTTTTCTTTTTTACATGTAGAACCAGCATAACATCCTACTTTATCAATAGAGTTTGTTTTTTATTTTTTTACATGTAGAACCAGCATAACATCCTACTTTATCAATAGAGTTTGTTTTTTTTTTTACATGTAGAGCCAGCATAACATCCTACTTTATCAATAGAGTTTGTTTTTTGTTTTTTTTACATGTAGAACCAACATAACATCCTACTTTATCAATAGAGTTTGTTTTTGTTTTTTTTTACATGTAGAGCCAGCATAACATCCTACTTTATCAATAGAGTTTGTTTTTTTTTTTTTACATGTAGAACCAGCATAACATCCTACTTTATCAATAGAGTTTGTTTTTGTTTTTTTACATGTAGAGCCAGCATAACATCCTACTTTATCAATAGAGTTTGTTTTGTTTTTTACATGTAGAGCCAGCATAACATCCTACTTTATCAATAGAGTTTGTTTTTGTTTTTTTACATGTAGAGCCAGCATAACATCCTACTTTATCAATAGAGTTTGTTTTTGTTTTTTTACATGTAGAGCCAGCATAACATCCTACTTTATCAATAGAGTTTGTTTTGTTTTTTTACATGTAGAGCCAGCATAACATCCTAATTTATCAATAGAGTTTGTTTTTTTTTACATGTAGAGCCAGCATAACATCCTACTTTATCAATAGAGTTTGTTTTTCATTTTTTTTATATGTAGAGCCAGCATAACATCCTACTTTATCAATAGAGTTTGTTTTTGTTTTTTTACATGTAGAGCCAGCATAACATCCTACTTTATCAATAGAGTTTGTTTTTGTTTTTACATGTAAACCCAACATAACATCCTACTTTATCAATAGAGTTTGTTTTGTTTTTTTTACATGTAAACCCAGCATAACATCCTACTTTATCAATAGTGTTTGTTTTTTTATTTTTTTACATGTAGAGCCAGCATAACATCCTACTTTATCAATAGAGTTTGTTTTGTTTTTTTTTACATGTAGAACCAACATAACATCCTACTTTATCAATAGAGTTTGTTTTGTTTTTTTTTACATGTAGAGCCAGCATAACATCCTACTTTATCAATAGAGTTTGTTTTGTTTTTTTTTTACATGTAGAATAACATAACATCCTACTTTATCAATAGAGTTTGTTTTTTTTTTTTTTTTTTACATGTAGAGCCAGCATAACATCCTACTTTATCAATAGAGTTTGTTTTTGATTTTTTTTACATGTAGAACCAGCATAACATCCTACTTTATCAATAGAGTTTGTTTTGTTTTTTTTACATGTAGAGCCAGCATAACATCCTACTTTATCAATAGAGTTTGTTTTTTGTTTTTACATGTAAAGCCAGCATAACATCCTACTTTATCAATAGAGTTTGTTTTTTGTTTTTTTACATGTAGAGCCAGCATAACATCCTACTTTATCAATAGAGTTTGTTTTTTTTTTTTTACATGTAGAGCCAGCATAACATCCTACTTTATCAATAGAGTTTGTTTTGTTTTTTTACATGTAGAACCAACATAACATCCTACTTTATCAATAGAGTTTGTTTTTTTATTTTTTTACATGTAGAGCCAGCATAACATCCTACTTTATCAATAGAGTTTGTTTTTGTTTTTTTACATGTAGAGCCAGCATAACATCCTACTTTATCAATAGAGTTTGTTTTTTTTTTTTTTTACATGTAGAGCCAGCATAACATCCTACTTTATCAATAGAGTTTGTTTTTGTTTTTTTTTACATGTAGAGCCAGCATAACATCCTACTTTATCAATAGAGTTTGTTTTTGTTTTTTTACGTGTAGAACCAGCATAACATCCTACTTTATCAATAGAGTTTGTTTTTTTTTTTACATGTAGAGCCAGCATAACATCCTACTTTATCAATAGAGTTTGTTTTTGTTTTTTTTACATGTAGAGCCAGCATAACATCCTACTTTATCAATAGAGTTTGTTTTTTGTTTTTTTACATGTAGAGACCAGCATAACATCCTACTTTATCAATAGAGTTTGTTTTTTGTTTTTTTACATGTAGAGCCAGCATAACATCCTACTTTATCAATAGAGTTTGTTGTTTTTTTTTTTTTATGTAGAGCCAACATAACATCCTACTTTATCAATAGAGTTTGTTTTGTTTTTTTTACATGTAGAGCCAGCATAACATCCTACTTTATCAATAGAGTTTGTTTTTTTTTTTTACATGTAGAGCCAGCATAACATCCTACTTTATCAATAGAGTTTGTTTTTTTTTTTTTACATGTAGAACCAGCATAACATCCTACTTTATCAATAGAGTTTGTTTTGTTTTTTTACATGTAGAGCCAGCATAACATCCTACTTTATCAATAGAGGTTTGTTTTTGTTTTTTTACATGTAGAACCAGCATAACATCCTACTTTATCAATAGAGTTTGTTTTTTTTTTTTACATGTAGAGCCAACATAACATCCTACTTTATCAATAGAGTTTGTTTTGTTTTTTTTTACATGTAGAGCCAGCATAACATCCTACTTTATCAATAGAGTTTGTTTTTTTTTTTTTACATGTAGAGCCAGCATAACATCCTACTTTATCAATAGAGTTTGTTTTTGTTTTTTTTTTACATGTAGAGCCAACATAACATCCTACTTTATCAATAGAGTTTGTTTTTTTTTTTACATGTAGAGCCAGCATAACATCCTACTTTATCAATAGAGTTTGTTTTTTTTTTTTTACATGTAAGCCAACATAACATCCTACTTTATCAATAGAGTTTGTTTTGTTTTTTTACATGTAGAGCCAGCATAACATCCTACTTTATCAATAGAGTTTGTTTTGTTTTTTTACATGTAGAGCCAGCATAACATCCTACTTTATCAATA